>NC_088172.1:103217080-103332080 GCF_028769735.1 Zonotrichia leucophrys gambelii
TGTCCACAAAAGAACAACTTTCTAAAAAAAAAAAAGAAAAAAATCCTCCTTTGCCTCTCTGCTTGTCCTGAAGGGCAAACAAGGTAACAGAGAACTGAGGAGCCATCTAATTTCAGATGGATGTTTGCTGAGCTCTTTCTCTCATGCACATGCACTCTTTCACTTATTCACCTTTCCCACTGCATTATCTTAATGAAATGAAGTAACCCCCCCTCCATCTTTCCAGTTCACCCTGTCTAGAACTTGTAATTGCTTATTGCAGATTCCCTGTGCTCTAGATCTCCACTGATTCTGCTGGCCTGAGTGAGAATGGCAGAGTTGGATCCCCATCAAAATCAAAAAAGAGTGAAGGAATATAAGTCTGTGTCACATTTTTCTCCCGCTCAGGCTGCTAAAAGTCATCTTACTCTGTGAAAGGTCATTATCCTCAAGGAAATAAAAAAGTGAATCAGGTATACAGCCTAGGCTGCTTTCAGCATTGAAATCTTGTTTCTGAAATGAAGCAAAGGATTGGTAATCTGTAAATTTGGCATCTTGTCATTGAGAATAAGAAGAAATCTGCAGGTTTGAAGATTTAACCAAGGGTTTTTAGTGGCAGTGATGCTGCAGTGTAGCTGTGTCCACTGGAGCAGGGTGCATCCCAGTCCACACTCAGAGCTCACCAGCTCCGTGGGGGTTTCCATTTTCCATATGTGATGGTTGAGTGTATCAGCCGTAATAAAAATGGTGCTGCTGCTTGCAAGCTGGTGAAATTCTGCTGAAATGCTCACAGAGGTGGTGCATCAGCTCTTACCTGTCTGCAGAAAATAAAACACCTTAGCTTTGCAGGGATGCCATGAAACATCCAGGGCTAAATTCCTCATTCAGCATCTTAAAAAACTTCACCTTCTGTGTAGAGACCCAGGATGAAGGAAGTATTGAATTTTAGATATTTCCATTAATTGAGGTTAGCTGGGTAATTTTCTGGCATATTTTGCTTTACTTTCTTATATCTTCCTCCATGCTGAGTGTTAGCATTGCCCTTGGCATTATGCTTTACCTTGAAAAACATTTTTTTAATGTCTTGTGGGATTTGGCTGTTGTTTCCAAAAATGTTGAGCTTAATTGTAACGTGGCAGAAAAAAAAGTCTTGGACAATACAGAGGAATTCATAGAAACAAAAAGTTTTCTTTCATTTATCTGAGTATAAAATACTGCAAATATAAAAACCAATTAATAGTAATTTAATTAATTTTATTATAAATCTAATTTTCTATAAATCTTTTTAATTGGAGACAGCACATTTAGATCATGACATGTTTTATGCTGTGCTGCCAGGTAAGCTGAACAATACAGGTATTTTTCAGAGCATTTCCACCCATTCCTGCTCAAGCCTCAGCAGCATGTAGTACAGCAATTCTAATGATAGTCACTGTATTTTTTAAATCCACTATGTGGATGCATGATTAAATTGCTAAACAGGCTTTCAAAATTATCTTTCTAATTATTGATGCTTGAACAAGTTAGAGAATAAAGGTAGCAGCAATGAAAATAGTAGTAAGGATGATAAATTATAGTTCTTGTTCTCCTGATATTTAAGTCAGGAAATTTTGCTATTACATCTGGCAAGGAATGCAAACAAAATCCAGGGACTCCTAAAGTGAGGCCCAGCCCAGGCTGCTGAAGGTGCACATCAAATATGCTGTGTTTTCCCTTTTCAGCCTTCCATGTGCAGCAGAAACATCATTGTTACCTTCCTTCTCTAAACTTGCAATGTTATGCACATAAAAATATGGAAAACAATGTCTTAGCCAAACAATGATAATACCACAAGCTGAAACAACCACAGTGAAGGATAAAACTGAGTTCCTCACTCCCAGCTTTGGCTGGAGGGAGCAGAGCAAGGCCATGACCTTGGCAAGATGGAATTGTGAGTTTCTCAGCTTTCCTGAGGCTGGAGCTGGTCTAAAGGCTGCATCAGGATCCTCCTGTGCCTCTCATGGAGGGGCTTTCAGGTAGAGCAATAGAGGAGCTGCAGGATGACTGCCAGGGCCAGGGAAAGAGAGGCCAGCAGCTGTGGGAGCAGCTTGGCTCTGGGTGCTTATCTCCAGAGAGGTTTCAAATGGAGCACTGCTGAACTTAGCTCTGCCCTTCCATTTCATATTTCTTTGTTGGCTGAACTCTGCAGCCATTATGGATTCAAATGTAAGGATTACAGGGCTATTTAGAACCCCAACTCATGAGCAATGATGGTGAGTTCAAGAATCTGGTGGCTCCATCTTCCGACTGATGATCAGCTCAGAATTATATATAAATATGGTACCTCTCCTTCCCATTTATTCCAGCTCCTAAAATCCTTCTTTGAGCTTGCAGAGTGGTCATGAGGTTGAGTCCCTTGCAGCAGCAAAGAATGATGTCACGAACATCTGAAAGAGAGGGGGGGAAGAATGAAATGGAGTGGGAATTTCATGCTGGAAAGAAGCAGGAAGGTGAGGCTGGCATGGCTTGGGTTTAATGACAAAGAATATTGGCACAGCAGAAGTAGCAGAAAGGATTAAAAGAAAAGGTGAGCACAGGCAAGCCAACCATTACTATTCTAATTCAGGATTTCTCCCTTCGTTACAGTGTTTGGATATAGTGGAGTTACAGAAATGAATTCCAAAGGTTTGGTTGTAACTGTTTTTAGCATTTGCACCTATCATGATGAGCCCTAACAAAGAACTTGCTTTTGTTATATTAAATACATGCTGGACATATTTTTTTTTGAATCCCATGAAGATGGGAGCCTGTAGGATCTGCTCCTTTTGCTGTGCTGCCAAACACCCAGGAGCTGATATAAACCAGGGGCAGGAAATGGCCAGGGGAAATTAGTTCATACTCCTAAAGAATGGTATAATAATTGCTCCTTCTCTAATTCTTCTCTCCTATTTCTTGTAGTTGTGGGGAGACAGGATTTTATAGGTATTAAATATGTTATAGGACAATTACCTCTGTTTCAACCAAGCCTGAATTGGTAATTGTGCTGTAATGTATTAGAGCATACAGAGTCCTGAACTAGCTTTTCCTTCCTATATTGAGAACTTTATAATGATGTTAATTAATAAATAATAACTTTTGATAGAGAGAGAGAATAACAGCAAGGTTGCAGTCAGTAGGTACCATGGGGCTATTTCAGCTGGGAGATGCCTATATTTGGAACATTAAATCCATTTTAAGGTAACGTTTGTTGTGGTTTTTTTATAACTTACATATTTCTTCTGCATGTATCCAAATAAATCCCTGTGTATAATAAAAAGCTGTGCATTCACACGCTCCTTGTGCACAGGAGCAGAAGGAAAAGGCAGGAGAGTGACAATAAATTCCTTGTGCCAGACCCATATAAATGGGTTGTGGTCTTAACACAGCTTCTCCTGATTACTGGTAAAAAACTAATTAGGTTTTGTCATTTATTCACTTGGAGTTTTGTCTCATTGAAACCTTGCTACTCTATTTAACCTACTTCTAGTCTGCAAATATCTGCTGCCATGTTATGTTATGCTTTTTTTGCTTAAATTAACTCCTGAATAATACAGCATAGCACATACAGGAGAATGAAAAGTTTTCACATTTTTAATACAAGACTGATTTTATTATATTACTAGAGAAATAAGTTAGATTGCTCTTGCAATCTCAATAAATCACACATGAAGTCTTCTTTTTTCTAAATTAAATTTTTATTTAAATAAAAGTGTTATGTTTGTATTTGAACTGACAGCTAAATCTGATAATTAGAGTGCATGAAGTTGGCTTTGATTGGCATTGTAATTGGATTGTCATTGGGCTGAAAACCTATTATCTTTGGATCATGCCCCATGAAATCTGTTGAAGAAACTTTGCTGCCAGTCATTAAAGCCACCATCTTGGCTTACAAATTAGGTTTGAAAGGCTTTTTACCACTGGGAATGTAATTTAAACCACTGCAATTGCACTCCCATTAATTAAAATTATATTAAAATTATGGTTCATTTTCTAAATATTTTTTTCATATTTTATTAGACATACTTATTACTAAATGCTTAACAAATTACATAGCAGAGCTAGTAAAATTATATTTTAAGATAATCCATCATTTCAGCACATGCTACTCAGCATTAGTGGAATTAGTCAGTGTGTTGATCATTAAAGGATACACTATTTATGTTTTTCATTACTGGTTCTCATTAAAAATAAAATATAATTATAAACCACTTTAAAAAAATAAAGCAAAATTCCACTGAAAATTCTAATTAATGCTGGTAGAAAAGTTAGAACCTGCTTTAAACTGAACTTAGTTCATTGCCCTGTTGTTTTCTATATTTTCTCTATCAGTCACATTGGTTACATTAAGCTGTAGAGAGGCATGAGTAAAACAGATTTTTTGTGTGTAACACCAAGTGCTGGTTATGCTGTGATCAGAGTTGGTAATAAAGAATAAAGGGTTGGAATTTGGGCAGGTTTGCCACCAGAGTTCTGCCATGATTTTATTTGTAGAGCAGCACTCCTAAATATATTCCAGTAAAATGGCGGCAGAGGTGAAGGGAGATGAGAATCCACATTCCAAGAGCAAAGTACCAAAATACCAAAAAAAACAATTAGTGCTGAAGGGCTAAATGTGCTTTGCTTTAGTCTGAAGCACCCCGGGGCTCCAGCCTGGCTTGCCAGGGATCCTGCACCACCACTTGCACTTCTCTGGGTGGATTTTTATTTTTGTTCCTACCTGAGCTACTTCATCCAAAGAAGTTCCTCCTTGCTCAGCAAGTCAAGGCCTAGAAATTCACTTCTTTCAAGGTTAAGATTCCCCACTTGATAAACCACAGTGGGATTCCATCTGAAATCCCTGGAGTGCTTTAGACTCCCCATGCTACCTTTTTAGTCTGTGAAAGCACTGAACTCCTTTAAAAGTGCCGTTTTCAAATGAAGCTCATATATTTAGACTTCAGCTGCTCCCATGCGAGAATTTGCTTATTCTGTGCTGCTTAAACATTGTTCTATGTATTAAGAAATTCTACATTTTTCTTCCTAAGAGGATCTTCGTTATTTTGATTTATGTGGATCTAAAGTGAACTTTTATCTTACAAAGTAAGCATCAACGCTGTAAGAAACTTGGAATATATGAAGTTTAAAAAAAAATTTCCCAGATTGGGTTTAGAATATTTCTGCCTGGCTTTTAGATCCTTGAGGACTGGGATGATGTTCTGTAAAATAAATAGTAATTTCAGAGTCACAAAGCAGTTGTTCACCTGACCTTCCTGGGCTTTGACTGCCATCTGTCTTTAGGTCCTCCTACTTCACATGGCCGTGTGCACACCAATAATGAAGTGAGCATTCAAGTGCTATTTAAAAGCCAGGAAACTTGGTTAGGTTGGGGTTTAACATCAAAATATCAGTAGTTTTTTGGATTACAGTGTGCTTCCATTAGTGGGAATTTGAGGAAAATGAAGGAATGTGGTTTCAGAAAGAGGATGAAAGAGTTCAATATATTTATTTTTTTCAGAGCAATTATTTGGGGATAGAAGTCTGTTAAATACAGAATACTGTTAAATAAGGTTATTCCAGTAGTTAATCAATTAATAAAGGAGAGCTGGCACAATCCAAATGATTGGCAGATATTCCTGGAATGAAGAAGATAAAATGTAAAAATGGCAGGTTTCTGAACAAAAAGAAAGAAAAGCCTTAGAAAGTGGATTACCAATGCAGGTTTGAATGACAGTGAGTCTGGCATTTCTTCTGAATTAAAAATGCTTTTTTTCACTATTGTTTAAGATGGGCCAAAGTTGTGCTGATTCCAAATGCTGCTGCACCAAATTCTGTTTCCATGAGGAACCAGGAATAAATCAAACCACTGGGAGGGATTTAAACACAGGCAGATGCACTGAAGTCACTGACACTTTCATCTGCCCATACAGTAGCTGGGCTTGGCCCTCTTAATCTCAAAATAAAGGCAAAAATGTTATTTCTTTACTTTTTATCAAGCTCAGCCTATCACTTCTTACATCCAACTCATTATCCCAACCCACTTTCCAGCAAGATATTAACTTGTCGCTTCAGTTTTTGGTTTCTTTGTTCTGCATCCTAAAGAAATCTGATCTGTCTAATCCACTGCCATAAACTGTTAGTCTGGAATGAGCTTGGTGGCAGCTGGAGAAAAATGAAAATGGTTAACTCAGAAAAGAGGAAGGTTCAGCTGTTTTGTTCACCTTAGGAAACCCAACCCATGTCCAGCCCTGCTTTTCCCCCCATGTTTTGGTCATGGACTAGAAGTGTTCTCCACTCTCCCAGTGAAGTGGCTGAATGTGGGCAGAAAAAGGCACTGGATTCTGGGGTTCCAGCTCTGCCAGAGCTTTCTGGGGCACAGCAGTTAAAAAGGTCATAATATGAATGCTTTCATTCCCCAAAAGTGTTCATCTCCATTTCTCATGAGGAAAGTTGTTTAGTGTCCCAATACCAGCACTATTCCTGCTAAGAACTTCCAGATGCAACAGCCTGATAACCAAATATTAGTAACAACCAAACTGAAGCACTGACTGAGTTAAAGGCACATTTTGTTACCTCCTCTTCTGCTACTTTTTTTTTCCATTCAGTGTAACTTTGATTCTCTACATTAAGCTAATATTTACTCTCCTTGCCACAGAAGAGCAGCAGAGTAAATAGGATTTCGTAGAAGGAAGCTGGTGGAGTTAAACAAACAAGAAAGTGGCTAGTTCTAACCTTTGCTGTGTGAGCCTCAGCATCCCCCAAAGGCCCAGAGCCCCTTCCCGAGCTCGCTGATCCCGCCTGTGCTCCTTGCGCGGAGCCGGGGCAGAGCAGAGCCTTCTCTGCTGCACACAATGATCCACATCCTCTGCTCTGCAAATTGGTCAGAGCTTCTCCAAGCCCATGGGAGGCAGAGCTATTTAAGCAAGCTGCACATCTACCCCCTGAATTGCTTCAGCATGGCTGAACTCCGCGAGCAGGGCTGTGGGAAATGCACAGAGCTGCAGGAAATCGGGGGGATTTGCAGCCTGGCTCTTCCAGGACAAAATGGTGGGTCAAAGCCACCCTTGTTTCTGCCCTGCAAATGGGAGAATTATGCAATGTGACTTTGACCTAAAAATCAATACCTGCTGCTTAACTACAGAAACAAATGGCAGCTCTGATGGCCAATAACAAACTGATGGTTGTTTCTTTGTTCTGTCTCTCCTTCTGTCAAACCGACTGCTAAAGGGCAGGAAAACATGACAGACTTGTCAGCCATAAAGAACTTTTTGGTCTCCTTTGTAGGAGCTCATCTTTTCATGGCCCTGTGCCAGAATGAGTAGATGCCTTCCACACTAAATACAAAGAAACTGATGTTGGAAAAGGATACCTGCTCCAAGCCAGGAGAATCTAATGAACTTCTGTTAAAAGTCAGGCCAGAAGGGAATAATGAGTTGCATTGTGTGTTTATTGTCCACTTGCAGCCATTTATAATGAAAGCATGGGAAATTAGCCCTCCTCAGGTGTTTTTTCCCCTCGGACACATTTGACATCTAAATAGTGTTACCTGTAATTAAGTATGCTCTGGCAGACCTCAGACTGGCTGCTGTCACAGCTCTGCTCAGAGCTGGCAGTGCTCCTCTGGGGAATGCTCACAGTGCCCCCAGGGCAGGGGAGGGTCACTGCCTAGGGCCTCAGCAGGCCAGGTGTGGGCTGGGCGCTTTCTGGAGAAGGTATGGTACAGGGGGTTATCAGTGCTTGGCATCACAGAGTCGTTTCAGCTGGAAAACCAAAATCATGAGTCCAGTGTTAACCCAGCGCTGCCAGGGCCACCACTAACCTGTGTCCCTAAGTGCCACATCTGCACATCTAAAAATATTCCCTCCAGGAATGGTGACTCTACCACTTCCCTTGGCAGCCTCTGCAAATGTTTGACCACCTTTCCTGCTGGATCCCATCAAATCCTGTATTTCCTTGTGCAGGTTCACAGTGCTAAATCATGTGATTATTTGGGAAATGCACCCAGAAACTCTTTTCCAGATTTGCACAGAAGTAGCACATCCCACATGTGTGCCATGTGTTAATTTGTTTATTCAGAGGTCAGGAGGAAAATATGGGACAGAAGAATTTTACAACCCAATTAAAACTTATTATCAAGGAGCTGCAATAAACTTTTGTGGAACAAATGAGCCCAGGGTTCTGGCTGTACCTCGGCATCCTGAGTTGTTCAGGCTTCCTGCAAGACAGCTGGAAACGTGAAAATCTGCAAGGAGGTTGCACCATGATTCTCACCTAAGGCGCAGAGATGATGACTTTAATAAACAACTGAGCTGCAGGTCACATCTTCCCACTTTTCTCTTCCCAGCCCAATTAAAACAACAGCCTTTAATTCCCATTTAGGTTTCCTTTATCTTTCTGTCTTCCTTTATGTACTCCTGCTGCCAATTATGCAGAATAGTAATGAACAGGACTGGCCAAAATATTTTATGTTCTGTTTCTCTAGTTAAAAAGTTGTGTATTTTTCAGTGAGAAGTAAAAATCTCTCAAAATTGGCAGAAATATTTTTCCTAATGAGGTTCACAAGAGAACACCCCAACGCTTTGTCTGTTAAAAGATGAAAAAGGGGAAGACAGTCCTCAGCAATCTCAAGATCTACGGAGTTAAGCACAGGACTGGGAGCCAGAAGATCTTGAATTACATCCCAGTGTCTGCCGCACACAGGATTAGTAATACTTTGCACTTACATTAGCACTTTGCCACTAAATAAAGTTTGGAAGTGACATTACAAATGGGGAAGGAGCGGCTTGGAGAAATGAAGTGACAAATCCAAATTGGCACAGCTAGTTAGTGTCAGAATCAGGATTACAGTAATTCTTGACAAGCCGTTTAACCTTCATGAGGTTCAATTTTTACACCTTTAAAATGAAGGAGACGATTTCCACCAAAAGCAAAATGTGCAAATGATACCCTCTGGCACAATTAGGTAAATACATTGTTCAAAAATTACTACTCCTCTGCTGCAACTTGGAGGTTCAGCAGAGTAGCTGCTCAAACCCCTGCTGCTCCAGGGAAGAACATCTCCTAGGTCTTCTCAGGAAGCAGTGGTGGTGAAGCAGCTCCTCCAGGGAGATTGTTCAGAATTCCCAGCAAAAGGAGATGATTTTCAGTCACCTCCATTGGCAACACCTGACCTGGATGACTTGGAAGGGAGAGGGGGTTACAGTGAATTAGGAATTGGGCTGGACATCATCAATCCAGAGCTGAGCTGGTGGCACATGGCAGGAGATTTGTCCTGATTATTACAGCACAGGAATTATGGGATGCTTTTGGCCATTGAGTTCTGAGCTTGTCAGCAAATCAGGAGTTTTGGCTAATGGGTGAATATCTGGCCAGCTCCACTTCCTTGCTTTTAGTAATCAGTTCCTAGAATAGAGTTACCAATCAGAGCCTCTGATTTGCATGATCTTTTATCCTTGCTTTTTTAAATAACAAATTTACCTTCATAAATTTGAATCCCATCTTTCCACCTCACAACTGAACATCTTTGGAGTGTTAAGTGTGAGAAAGATTATGCTCAAAATAAATTTTTTTGTACCGCAAAAATGCTGTACAAAATGCTTCCTTTTATTGAGGCTGATGCTGTCTTTGCTAGTTTCAATCTACTGTGGTACTTCTTCCTTATCACCAATCGTGCTGTGATCTTGTTTAGGAAGTTAATAGCAAACAACAAGAAGCAGGTAACTGAAAATAAATAGATGCTGTATGTATTTTTGTAAACATAAAGATGACCCACACTCCAAAAAAACATTTAGACATTCATCTCCACACAGGCAAACCTGTGTTTATCCTTGTTCATCAAAACACTTTACCACATGCTTAAAAGCAAACATCCTCCCAGTGCCTCATGCCTTCAGAGGAAATATGTACCCATAGGATTGCCCACCTACCCCTCCTTTTATATCAGTGAGGTGTGTGGGTGATCAGGACTTGGATTGGATCAATATTTTGAAAAAGCTGTTCATCACATTTTCCTGGTGGTTTGATTTTTTTTTTCCTTCCAGCTTCCTTGACGCAGCTAAGGTATAGTTTGATACAGAATGATAAAAAAGAGAATTATTGGTATTATTCAGACAAGTTGCATCTTGATGCACATATCCTGAGGTACAGTAAATCTTACTCTTGATTACAAATTCTGAGTGTTTTTGCTAGCGGAGAGCTTTGCGTTGTTACAAAATGCATCGATATGCAGCAGGATATTTGTTATATTTTTTAGGATGGATTGCTAACTTACAGAAAAAAAAAAGATTGTGTCTGTCATGTTTGGGAGAATTATATTTTTGTTTTATTAACCTGGTTTACTTTAGGGAATGTTTCTGTTCTTCTCTGTAATTTCCCAACCCTAAAATCTCCGTTTTGCTGCCTGTGCCCTGGCAGGGTTGTGTTAGTGCTGCTCACAGAGCAGCCCCGAGGAGAGCTCTGTGAGAGGGTGAAATCCTCCTGTTCTGTGCATGGGAAAGGCTCCAGCTCTGACTTCTCCCTCTTTCACTGGAGATGGGATCAGTGTGGATGTGTCACAGCAAACACCTGGAGCTCAGGGCAGACAAGTGCCCTCCTCTGTTTGTGTGGCAGTCACTCTGGTTGAGGTGGTGCTGCACAGATGAGCCCTTCCCTCTGATCAGAAGCTTTGTTTTGTTGGAAGGATTTGGAAAAAATTAGAAATGCTAATTAAAGGAACGGGGTGATAGCACTGAATTGTCACTTCATGTAACATTGGCTTTGTACAGATGATCAGCTCAAAGTATGGTTAAAATGCTTCCAGGGCGGTGTTTTGTGTGAAAAGCTGTTAAAATACTACTGAGATTTAGCATAATGGGGAAGAGATTCCACAGCACCCAAAATGCTGATGGTTTGCTTCATGCTTAATTAGATTCCCCAGCACCAGCCTGAAAAATGTTTTGTTGTTGTTGATGTGACCAGATAGATTTGATCCCAGTCCCAGTGGTGCCAGTGTGGGATAATCAGCACTGGGCTCCTAAAATGACAGATGTGCACTTCCCAAGCTCTGGTGGCAAAGAGAGCACCCAAAGGTGGCCAGGAGCTTTGCTGTCCTCCTGCTGCATGAATCACACAGAAAGTGCTGCCAGCCAACTCCAAATGTGTGCTCCTACATAAGGGGCTGTGCCTGAAGGGAATTCAGTCCCATTTCCCTCATGAGAAGAAACTTCAGGTGTAACTAGAGAACAAGGCCCTCAATCTGCCAGTTTTTATCAGCTGAATGACATCAGCTTCAATTCCTTCATGATTCTGATTTCTAGGCAGAGCTCTGTCATCAGCCTGAATTTTGGAAAGTGGAAGATGTGTTTGAAGATTCCCACTGCAGTTTCCTGGAGGTTTCCCAACCCCAGTTCCTGTATTTGTATCTGTGCACAATATTTCAGCTCACATACAGCTGTAGTTATCACCTTGATTTTAATTAGGGCACACAGCAATGAACTGACAGAACTCTATATTTTCTTTCCTTGTAACTGTGCTCAGGTGCAACACCCAGGAGTTCAGGGAGACCAAGGAAAGTACTTTGGCAGGATTTTTACACAGACTATTGTGTAGGTTTTGGAATGAGGCACACAGTTGTCTTTTGGCAACATCTGAGCCTTTAGAGGAGCATCAGACCAGTCATGCTTTCTATTTTTGGTTTGTTTTTAATGCCTTTGAAAAAACCTCAGTGAGCCTGAGCCTCCCTGCCTGGCTCCTGCCAGAGGCAGTGGTTACAGGACACTGCGCACAGAGCAAAGGTGAACCCCACCACAACATCTGGTCTTACTTTCCCCCCTCCACTTTATGAACTGAATATCTTCTGGCTAACTCTGTTTCTAATCGCCTGGGTTAAGATTGATTTACACAGGCCACTGTAACTGAAGTCTATCTTGAAATCTGAGACTGCCCAAGGAGTGCTGGCACAGCAGAGTTTGTTTATCAGTGCTGGATTTGGGGAAAAGAGAAATAAAAATCCTGTGTTGCATTTTAATGTGGATTGCTGGATCATAAACAATTTAAAAACTTATTTTAAAAATTATTTCACCTCCTTTTATAGACATAGTGAGAAATTCTAGAAAACAGTTTGCAGGTCTGGTAACAATCCACAAACATATCCTGGTGGAAATTAGTCCAGTGCTGTGGAAGGAAACGAATATTTTAATTCTGTCTGATCATGTATCTTGTACTTTATTTTTCAAATAGGATCCAAATATATTGTAGGAAATTTTCCTCATGAACGTGGTAGGGAATTGTGGGGTGCAAAGCAGCTGCTCTAAATCCTTCCTCTGCATTTGGCTGAGGGTGATTTTAGGTCCCAAAAGTAGTGATGGCTTCAGTCCTATGGATACAAGCAGTCCCCTTTGGAGCCTCCTGTTGGGAATTGGTGAAATTCTTCCTGTAGGAAAGGCAGCCTTTTATGGAGGCAGTCCTGGGGAGCCCCTGGATGTTTTGGGAGATGGGCCCTGCTCCCAGTGCCATGCTGGGATGTGGTCACTCCACTGCCCAGGCTGTCCTGGGAGATTTGCAGCCTCATACATCTGGGAGATGCTGCTAATAAATTTTTGCCAGCCTTGTGTAACACAGGGCATGCACCAGATAAGCATATATGGTTAAAACCACAAGTTTAGACTCGAGAAAAAACACTATTTATAAAGGCCAGATGACCCATTTGCTGGGAAACCCTCCAAACTGGGGGGTATTTCACTTGGAAATTGCCATTCCCCTGTACTTGAGGAATAATTCTGTTAGTGGCAATTTCAAATCTTTCTCCTGGTGTACATTTTGAGCATCATGGTATCCTCTTGTTTCCCATTTTTTACTGTTCAG
The DNA here is from genome assembly GCF_028769735.1 of Zonotrichia leucophrys gambelii. Taxonomy (NCBI): domain Eukaryota; kingdom Metazoa; phylum Chordata; class Aves; order Passeriformes; family Passerellidae; genus Zonotrichia; species Zonotrichia leucophrys. The sequence continues at coordinate 103,229,894 of NC_088172.1, forward strand.
ACCCTCCATAGAATATTATTGTCGCTGCAGACCTTTTATCCAAGGACTGTTGATCACAGCACAGGAACTGTCATCCTATTTGCATTCTGTGGATGCATCATTATTCACAACATTTGATGTCCATAAAACACATTAAAACTATTTCCTTGAGCAAAAATAATCAGCTCTCTGCTGTACATATCATTTGTATACTCAAATTGTAAAATGTAAATTGATATATAAGAAAATGGCCCATTAACTTTTTCATTAATGACAATAATACATTTTGTGCATCAGCAGTAGGAGGACCCTACATTCATTCTAAGGAACCTGAAGGATAAATGGAGACTTCTTTGTATTTCATAAAAATGAAGGCTGTCATCAAGCCCATTTTAGAGGCTGGGGGGGCAGAGAGGGATTATTTTCTATGGCCTTATTTGTTTTTTAAACTATTCTCATACTTGGAAGCATTCTTAAAGTTAAAATACTCTGATGAGCCTGATCCTCCTGCCTTTGAGGCAGAATTTGCAGTGAAAGCCACCTGGCATTTTGCCTAAACAAGGGCGAGGAGTTACCTGGGTATATATTAAATATTCTTTGTTAAAAGCACTATATGTGCACTGAATGTGTAAACTGGGCACAGCTCCCACCCAGCTGGTAATGAATTGCCTTGAAATATTCATGGCATTTTTTTCAATCCCATCCCAATTTCCATTCCTACAATTTCATTTTTAAGCCGGGTGGATTCTCTGGGTGCTGTAATGGGTGCTGTGCTCCCCGTTGCTGGATAACTTTGGAAAGAGTACATCTATTCATGCAAGAAAATAAAATAAAGTGTAAATGACAACTATTGCTGGGTTTGGTGAAATTTAATAGACAGCTGGGTTACTAATTCTTTAGGATTTATGCTGAGTTACCTGGAATTTACTGTGTTTTTTATGTATGTAATTTAATCATCTTGTGTCTTTTAAGATAATAGCAAGTGATTTTTCTGTAATTCACATGAATTAAGACATCCTAATATGTATACTGGCTGTCAAATTGCTGTATATTTACCATTTGATTAAACCATAGATTAATAATTTTTCTATAACTGATACATCATGCACTAACAGATAAAGAGCATCTGAGATTAAGTAAGTGAGAAATAAAATCTGCTTTCAGTAAATTGCTTAGAAAAATTACACAGTACATTTAAATTACCATTTGCTTAGCAACATGCCCTTGTAGACATTCCAGTGGGGCTATAAAATGATCGATTTACTTTAATTTTCTACTGAATCCTGAAAAAATGGCTATCAGTAACCTATCCCTTCATCATGGCATGCTGATTCACTCTGTGTATTAAATTTACTGGCAAGGAGCAAGACGTTAACAAAAAGTAACAGATAATGTGAACATTTCATGCATAATCTGTAATATGAGATATGTATTAATAGGGAAATTATGATGCATTCAATTATTCTGAAATGCCTTCCAGAGATGTTTTGATTTGGCTGCGCTCTGATAGTAGCAGCACAGCAGGGAGCATCTCAAGTGATGAATAACCTAATCTCCTAATCTCAAAATGGGCACTATTCACAGCTAGCCCGGGAGAGGCTGGTGGGAGCCACCACACTGCACAGACACTGCTGCTCACACAAAAACCAGCCACAAAAATCCCCTGCTTCTCACTAAACTCCTCTCCACAGCGCAGAATTTTTGGGGGCACGGCGGTTCTACAAGTTCAGGTGCTGAGATGGGAAAGAAACCTTTGCTCCCCTCTCAAATAAACTTGGGAGACAAAAGGCTATAAAAATAATTGTGTGTGCAGTTGTTCTGGTAGCATTGAAGGTTGCTTTGTGACATTATACAAAGGAGCTCTTTCTGACTTTACCCAGTTTAATATATACCTGAAATGATCTTTACTATGTATACAATATTTTTTTCCCCTGGAAAAAAAATCCCCAGCAGAACAAGAAACTCCTTATTTTGTCTCATGAGCCCAATGGACCCGAGTGCTTGCTTGTGTGTAATTAAGCAGCCGTGTTTACTACTTCTCCTGGTGAACAATAGTCTGGTTTCCTGAGGAGGTCAAGCAGGATTTATATTATTGTGTACACACTCGGAGCAGGCAAGGTGCCTGTCACTCCTCAGCCCGGCTTGGGCACTTTTTCCCTGCTCCACATCCACTGCTTTATTCCCATTTCCTCACCTTGGCATCTCTGCAACTGAACCAAAACAAAAAAGCCCAGGAATCTGAGCCACGGCAGCACAGCAAACAATTCTGGGCACACAGGCTATGCAAATCCACCGAATTTTTTTACACTTAATTACTTGATTGCAGTGGGCTCACTTTTTGATTAATGCAATTTGGCAAAAGGTAATATTACACCAGTGTATTAGAATTTTTAGTAATTATTCAATGTTAATATGACAGTGTTCTTGAAGAAAAATGAGAAGGAAACTGTATCTCTGTTTTGTCTTCAATTCACAGCCCTGCTCAAATAGAGAGAGGAAGAGAGACATACAAATACTTGTGTAAATAAACGTGGTTTATCTTTGGGAGAAATCTTACTAAAAATTCCTGATTGGTCTTCTCCCAACTTCCTGTCCTTAATGCCATACATTTAAAATTATTGGCATTACAAGGGTGCAGAAATGATTTTACACTCTTTTTTTATGCTGCAGTTTATTTGATTTACAAAGTGATTTGTTCTAACAAGTACCTTTGCAGTTTAATCATAATGCCACATTGTGTGTGCTGTTTTCCAAGACCTGTGCTGTTCCTAATGCCTTTGGCAGCCCAGCTCCTGAGCTTTGTGTCTAATAGAAAGCAGGGAAGTGTGAGGCTACTTAGATTTCCTTTGCTTAAGCAATTTGATTTCCTCCACGTTGTGCTCCGTGCGAGCATCGCAGAGCAGAACGTGGGGCTTTTACCTCGCCTGCTGTTGCACACCCTTTACTCCAGGTTGTAGCCACTAATCAGGGTTAGCAACCAGGGAGGGAGCGGGGCCCCGTTTTATGAAACTTTCAGATGAGGGATGTTGGGTTTATTTCAGTCTTTAGTACCCGAGAATGTACAATTGCTCTGAAGATAAATAAAAGATTCAGCTGGATGCCACTGGAGAGCAGAGCAGCATGTCTTTGGCATTGCTGGAGTCTTATCTGATTTGGATTTGTATACCTCATGGGGAATGGCAAAATATTGGAACAGACGGCTTGATATTTCCGAAGAATATAGTGGGCTTTATTAGCACCAGTTTCACTCCCTGACTGACGGCTTTTTCAAATTTTTTATCTTATTAATCTGTGCTACTGTATGTAAATGTTATTCCTCTCTGCATAAGGGAGGCAACCAGCGATTTGTAATAAATGCTTATGAGTGCCTGAGGCTGCACTTAAACTTTAAAACATCTATTATTAAGTTGCAAAAAAACACTGTAATGGCCAATAGTGACCTCATAGGAATTTTAAACTGTGGTCTGCTCTTCTGCATTAAAAACAAAAAAATTGCCTGAAGTTAGAATTATGAGCAATGCTATTTTAACAGCTGCATTTTGATTATTAAAGTGTGTTTTACAACTGAATTACAATGCTTTTATGGACTCTAGGTATAAGATTTAAAAAGGTCATTAAACATAGTCGGTTTTGTCACAGTAGGTGTCATTGTATACAATGGACACTATACAATCTATTTTATGTCGTAGTACTTGGGATTTAAAATAACACGGGGAAGCATTTTAGTTTGCTTAAGCATGTAGGTTACTGTAGAGCTTTTCAGGTATTTTGACAGTTTGCAGTCCAAAATGACTACTTTCATTATTATTTTATTAATTTGACAAGAAGCCCTACAGATTTTCTGTGTATGAACGTTCCATTTGTCTCAGAAATAATTAAAAATGCCAGCCTAGAGCAACAAGACAACAGAAACACTTCTGGCAAATCAATGCTGAGAAATGCATCGTTTGTACGGGAGCCAAGTGTTTAGTCCTGAGCCATTTTTACATTTTCTCAGCCTGATAGGAAGTGGGCTCATTGACAGCCAGTATTGACCTGCAGCGTGGGCTGGGCAAACCCAGCACCTATAAATTGATTTATCCAGGGTGTCGTGTGCTGGGTGCTGCATGCAGTGTTTACATCTTGCACAGCACAGATGCAGCAGGCAGCAGGAAACCCCTCTGCAAAGGCAAACTTCAATTCTGCTGCCCTTCTCCTGCTCCGTCAGACTTGGAAATACTTAAATCTTTCATTTGCCTTTCATTAATTTGTCATGGCGTTATCCTGGTGAAGAACCCAAGTACAAACAGCCCGGGTTCAGGGTGGCTGCGTGTTAATGAGTGCAAAGGGAAGCACGCTAAGTGCAGAAAGCTCCAAATATTTGACAAAATGTCACAAAGGATTGTATTTGCATGTAGTAGCATGGGTAGGACATAATGATTAGTGTGTAGTGCCGTGCTGGCAGTACCTACTCCGGCTTATCCTGATAACATGTCGGCTGCACAGCTTTGAATATTGTATATGTTCTTTGAACATATCTAGGACTAGCAGAGCTGTCACTCCACTGAAAAATGTGCCTGCACGAATGACAATACTGCTTTAATTTTTTTTTTAAAGAGGACGACTTCTAAATAATTATTATCATGCTAATAACATTTGTATTCTTTTGTGTATAATTAAGATCTGCCTGTCTGAGCATGAAATAGGGTTGAAATCTTGAATAAGTATGCTATCCTTAACCTATTTAGTAAATCAATTTTAATTTAGTATTCTTTAGGTTAAGTCATAACAATAGAATTGCTGTATACAGAAAAATCCACAATTTATGGTTGTAAACCTTCTCGGAAATGTTTAATAATAAGCAAAGCTTCTGTGAAATTAAAAAATCTACCCCTCTAAATGTAAGTGCTGAATTAAAAAAATGATTCAGCGATTACTAAAGTCATGTGTTTTTTTAATTACCATTAACTCTTTATTACTTAACATGAAATTGTACATGTGATTTTATCTACAAGTCCCTGTAGGATTGTAGTGCTTTTTCCAAAGACTTGTCTTTGAGCCCTACCCATTTTTTTGAAACATAAGGAACACAATTACCGGAGTAAGATTGAATTCCTAGTCTGCAGTTATATTATCATATTTTTATTTCTTATTTAAATAGAGAGCAAAGCAGTTGGAAGGATTTTTTGGGGGAAAAAAAAGTGTCTTTTCAAAGATTTTCAGTCCTGAGAGAAGTCAGAAATGCCTAACGAGGGACCAGATCCTGCTTGGAAAGGGGAAAGTGGGAGAGGCTGGAGAGAAAAATACCCTTAGCTGCTGTATGGAAGTGTTTGATGTCTTTGTTATTGTAAGTTTGCATCCCAGGGCTGTGCAGATTGCTGAAATCCTGCTTCCCAGCATTGCTGTGGGACCTGTATGGGCTGTGCTGTGTGAGAGGTGATGGAGATTTCCCCAGGTCTGTGTGCGGTGTTTGCACACCTGATTTGTTCAGATCATAGTCCTGGTCCTCCAGCACAGTTTGAAATGCAGTGACAGCAAACAGCCTCTCTGTTCCCAGCTTTCCAGTGCCATGTACAGAATCCATGGAGCTGAGCACTAGATTAGGTTCTGGAGTTTTTCCCAAGGACTGGAATTTTATTGGATATTATTTATGGGGTTTTTTTCTACTTCAGCTGGCCCTTAAAATATTTCCTTCCTGTGGCATCTCTGTGTAACAGTTACAGGAAAACAACCCAGCTCTTGTTAAAGACTCATTGACTGATCCTTACCCATTTTTAATTTGGAGCTGCAGTGATTTACAGTGGTTGAGGATTGGATTCATGATGCCTTGAGAAAACATGGGAGGAGCACAGATTGTAAGTGTGGTTTTATTAGGGGGAATATTCATTGGGGACACTCTGTCATTGCTGCTCTCTCATTGCTGCCATCACCAGTCATTTCTGTGGTGCTAAAATCTACTTTACAATACTTGGGAGTCTTGGATAGATGACCAGTTAAGCAGAAACACTGCAAGTGAGGAATGGAATTTCAACACCTCACTTCTTTATGCTCCTTTATGAACCTTAGACACAGCTATTATCTCAGAATGGCACATTTTCTTTTAAAAGGCCCCTAACAAATGTACAAAATGGGTATTTTCTAAGTGGCATAGTTTGCCCACTATTTGCCTCGGTGTTTTTGTCAAAGGACATCTTAGAAAAAGGATGTGTTAATGTGGGCATGGGATGGCTTTGCTGGTTATGTCAAATGGCCTCTCTGCCTCATTTGATCCCAGCCAGGGTGCTACAATCTGAAGGAATTACAGGTGGAATGCTGTAGGCTTGTAACTCACTGAAAATTAGATACAGAATGTGCTTCCAAACACAGGTGCCATTTCTGAACACAAGAAAAATGGGAAATCAGGGAAAAATTTCCTTTAAGGTGAGGTGGTGATTTCTTCATATGCCAAAGAGAACATGGGGCACAACTCGTGTTCCCAGTGAGAAGGAATTGTCAGAGAACGTGCCTGGGAATGAGAAAGAAAAGGAAAATGACACCTTTTAAGGAAAACAGCATCTGGAGGAAACATTACAATCTGTAATTCAACAATTCCTCGATGGGACTTGCAAAGGTTAGGTCACTTCAGCAAAGATGAATTCAGCCCATGGCTCTGGAAGGCCCAAGAGGCTCTGGGCCCAGTAATTTTGTATTTTCTTCTCTCTGTATTTTATGAAGTGAATCATTGTTCCTGAAGTTTGACAACCCCATTGGTAAAAAAAATCTGAGCTGTTTTTACATGTGATCAGGGACAAAACCACCAGGAGTGTATCCTAATAGATAAGAGAAAAATGTGTGGGTCCCCTGCAATTTGCTTTATTCATTTGTTCATATAACACCAGAAAACTTTCAGGATGGTGCCCAGACTTCAAGAGTGTTTGTGGTGCCCATCCCTGCCTTTGCCTTCGGTAACACTGCGGTTTTATTTTGATTTCTTCAACATTTAAAAGCAGGCTCACATTTTCTGAACACCTTTGTATAGCAATAAAAGAAGCAAATATGCAACAAGCAAGCAGCAGCAAATGAATAATACTCTTTCAAAGTAATCATAGCAATAATAACCCAGGCTCCTTGGCCTTCAGCTGCCCACTTCTTGAATTGCTTAATTAAAATAGATAGTCCTGGGCAGACCCTCCAGAGGTTAATAAAGTGGGTCTTTGAATCAGAAAGGATAAAATTCCAAAATTGAGGATTGTCTGTGTGGAATACAAAGCTAAACCAATTCCTGTTGTTTATATGAAAGGGATTCCAAGTGTAGCAGTTTTGCTGATCTTTGTTGATGTGACAATAAGAAGAGAGGAGATTTCCGAAGCAGCCAGGTCTTAAGCCACTTAGGATCTAATCATGTCCCCTGATTTGCAGGGAGAAATAGCTGGTGGGATCATCTCAGAAGCATTATCCAGCTGGACTGGTAGTGAAGAATTCTGATTTTTAAAAAATAATAATGAGAAGTTTTAAATTTTGAGCCTTTTCTCTTTTTATAGAAAAATTATTTCAATCACTCCCCGCATTTGCTTTTGGAGAAATTAATCCACAACAATCTGGATTAATTTACCTTATTTCAAACAAAAAAATGAATACTTCTTAGCTAGATTAACTTTCCTTTGGGGTGACTGTTCTCAGGTGCAGGTGGTGCACGTGTTTGCCCCAGGAGCGAGGCAAGCTCTGGGAAGCAGCTGATGATGCTGTGATGGTACAAACAGCCCAAATGCAGTTTGGTGTCACTGCCCTGGTGTCAGCAAAGTCAGTGGAGCTACACTGATTTATACCCAAGGCACTGCACATTCCAGACAGACATCCTGACTGCTTGTCCACTGTTAGGCTTTATTTATTTATCTATTTATTTATTTATTTCTGGGTACTTGCAGCCACTTTGCCATTGCTGTCCTCTAAAGCTGATCTACCACACAGGGAAATTTGAGACACTTTCCCAATTTGAGATTTGGTAAATGTAGCACTGATTTTTAAACTGTTTGGAAGCATTTAATTAAAAATAACTTCTAGAAAGAAGCACAATGTCGTGCATCTTGGAAAGAATCCATGGAATCTAGAAGGTAATTCTTCTTTACTAGTGAGGTAGTTCCAGGTTGGTGCATTTTTCATTGCTCTGTCCTGAGCAGTTATTTGTTCTTTGGAAATCTTAGCTTCCATAGAGAGAGGGCAATTTCCTTTAACCCAACAGTTGTGTGTTTTTGTGCATTATACAGAATATTTTAAGTTAATATTTAAGGAGTTGATACTGGTCTCCCAGCTTTGGCAGGGCAGAACTGTGGCCTTGCTTTTCCTGGTGATCTAAAGGCACATGCAACTTCCCTTCTTATCAGACTGGTTGGCAGCTTAAGGCAGCCGGGCCAGAGGCAGCAGCAGTGACTGCATCAGTGGCAGTCAGGATTGCCCAGAGAAGGCAGGAGCACAGTGGCATCCCTGGTCCCCTGACACCTGCAGCTTCACCCACCTCCTCAGTCTAACAGTGGCATCCTCCAGCTGAGATGTTCCAGAGGTGACTGATCAGAGGTGAAAGGGCAGGACTGGGCTGGGAAGGCTGATGAGCATCTTTCCTTTCCCCCTGGCCTCTGGCCTCACACTTCCAGCAGCTGCCTCCTGCAGAAACACTGATGCTGAAGTGCCTGATGGACCTGACCATGGGCAGACTTGGGGCACAGAGCAGGGCCAGCCTCGTGTGTTCTGAGAAGGGAACAGAATCAGGAGTGCCAGAGGCTTCTTACAGCTCTTGGGAGGCAAGGAGGAGGTTTGGTACAAAAGGGAAGGACAAAATGACTCGTAGCAAAAGAAACACTGTGTCCCAGAAGCTGGAAGATGAGGGTGTTAAGCTTTGTTTTCTTCATTGGGAAACATGTCCTCGAAATTTCACACCAAATGCCTTGATAGGGATACAATTTACATCTGTATTTACAACTTTTTATCTCCTAAAGCAAAGGCACAGATAAGAGGAAGAACATTTTTTGTTGCTCAACAATCAAGATTACTTAACAGAAAAAATGATCCACTGAGCTTTGTCTTTGTGGAAAGCCACCAGCAGTGTCAGGACCTCACAAAGAACTCTAGTGAGGGTTTAGGCTGCTTAATTTTTAAGTATCAAATTAAAATACCTAAATTAGTAATATAGGCTTATCCATTAGTAAATATTCAATGGACAGAGAGAGAGGCTCCTCCAGAGGACAGTTCACATTTACCTACATTAAACACCCACTCAGAATTGCCAAGGGGATGTCAGATGTCTATATTTGGAAATCACTGTCACAGTGATGGACAAGACTCAAATTTGTACATGGGTGAACAGCCAAATAAAAAGGGAAAATGCAAAGGGTACTTTTAGCCTTGAATATGAATGTGAATTTTTAAGCTACCTATTTAACTGAAGGGAGCAGGTCTGGGGTACAGGGAGTCACCATACTGATTTCCACAGCCCTGCATTCAGTCTTTTAATTTACAGGAACCTTGGCTTCTGGAGCATTTAGACATTTGGTCACCTGTGTCCTATTGTCAATTGACATCTGAGAATGGCATCTGCCCTTCCATACAATAAGTCCTAACATGACCCAGGAATTGCTGGGAGAACAGCAGCTGACCCTGGTCCAAACTGGTTACTTAAGTGCAGACAGAATTGTCTCAGTGCCCAGGAACACCCCTGGCACTACTTAATTTACCAGCAAAGCTGGACTAAAGCTGGAGTCAAAGCTGGAGTCAAAGCTGGCGTCAAAGCTGGCGTACTCCTGGCTCCATGGCAGAGTGGTCAGCATTGCTCCAGCAGCACAGCCCGAGCACAGGCACTGTGTGAGGTGTTGGGAGGGCTCTGCTCCCCTCCTTCCAATCCTCCTGGACAATTTTCCCTCTTTGCTATCACAGTGCTGATCTCCTGAGCAGTGGGGTGAGTTCCCAGCCCGTGCCTTCTCCAGGGCTGGGATGTGGAACGAGCACAGAGAAGCAGCTGATCCGCGCGTCCCGCGCCGCCTGTCACTTCCTTGAAACCACTGGCAAGGAAACGTACACTGGAGACATTTCCTTGTTGCTGGTGAGCATGGTCTCATCTGGTGCTGCTCTCCAGCTGGATCTTCAACATGTCAAACTAGTCAAATACAGTTCTTTAAATGAGAGAAAAATGTTTCATGCCCAGAAATGAATGCAAACAGTAAATCCGTGTCCCTGTGCTCCTCTCTCCCCAATTCCTAACTGCTGAATGTATTCATGAAGCTCTGAGCACATCTTTGTCTACTGAATGACTGTGTGCTGCTGTTGAAACATAGCTGTTGTACAATATTTTAACCTGCACACAGAGGTGCAAAGTGCAGTACCTGAAATGGCTTTGGAATAAAAGAAAGGTTGGGGAAACTGCCGAGAGTAGCAACCCTCCCAGAGAAATCAGTTTGTTTTACAAAGTGCTGTGGAGGCATGAGGCTGAAGTGTGTGTCCTCTTCCCTCCATCTTCATGGGGGAATGGATTCTGGGGAAGAGAAAAATGCTTTTTATCCCTCCTTTTGGGATTCAAGTTTGGATAAGGTTTTTGTAAGAATGGGTGCTATGAATGGGCTACTGAAATTTAAACTTTTTCTGTTCCCTTGATAGTGCCTTGAGGGGCTCACCCCATGTATTTCTCCCACAAACCCAAAAGGGACTCTGGTAAAACTGGCACTTCATTCTGGGGACGCATCTGTCAGCGTGTGCCGCTGATCGCAAGGTGCAGCTTGGTGGGTAGAATTAATGCCAGAGGGGCAAGGTGAAGTCAGAGCCACGAGCAAACCTCCAGATTAGCCATTAAAAGGAGTCATCCCACAAGGACAAAAACTGGGGAATAAAACTGAAGGTTTCATTGAAATCCAGATAATAAGAGATTAATAAAAGCACAAAAGAGTAACAAAAGGAAAAGGCAGAAGAGAAGCAGCTCATGCTTGACACACTCTTCCTTACCATCTTCCTCACCCTTGCTGGAGGAGAACCCTGTTCTCTCTTACCCTACAAATGACACTGCTCAGTCTTTCCTTCTTTCTGGAAAAGTGATTCCATTTGGGAGGAGACTCTGACTGTAACAGCACAAGGGGACTGTGCTTGCAGTTGCCAAGCTGGACAAAGAGAACCTGGAGGGTTTCACACCAGCTGTTTCCACCACAGCAAAACAGACAAATTCTGTTCCCTATTCTCATTTTTAGGGGTAATGATGAAGTGACTAGAAGTCCTCCTTCCAAAATTAAAGCTCATTTAACTAGGATAAAAGCATTTGGGAGAAAAGAAGTAAATATAGGGAACACAAATTTTGTGTGCCAGATCTGTAGCTGTGTTCAGTGTGGGAACCTTGTTAAGCCCTAATTTCTGTATATTTCTGTGGTGAGCCTGTGTTGTGGCTTATCTCTCAAGGCAGCTGATCTCCCCTTTTCTCCTCTGACAGCTTTTAACTATATGATATTCTTTAGATCTGCAATATCTCACCCTGTGTCTTCACTGGAGACTGAATACAGGATCCTTGAAGTCAAGAGCTTCTCTGCTGTGTTTCAAGTGTGTCCTGGGACACTGTGTATGACTTTCCAGCACATGCCACTATCCTCATAATAATGGGAGGATAATAGGAGTTATACTGCATGTCTGAATAACTAGGTTAGATATCTGTTTTCTTTGATTGTTGCCTGGCATCTCTCTGTCTGTCACATCTACATTTTCCCTTTGTTGTGGGAGGCGATTTCCCCTTCGATAGGTTTGACTCGTGCATTAACATTTCTTAGTGGAGAACTGCAGCTTTCAGCACACTTATTCTTTCATTGTCTGCACCTGTTTGTTTCCAGTGTAAAAATTTCAGACAACCTCCCACTCTTTCTGTCATCCTCCTTTCAAATCAGAATGCCATGAATGATCTGAAGGGCACGGGGAAAAAAAGAGCCTTTTGTTACTTAGTAATTTCTTTTTAAGTCTCTTTCCTTCTTTTTAACTTTGATATTTGTGTAAAGATATTTTGAGGTCTCATATCCTATTTTTGTTCTTTGAATATGATATTATCTTTTGCCTTTGATAATCATTGTCATTCTGATTTTCTTTAATTGTCTCCAGACAAAGTATCTGCAGAAAGGCAAGTGCTGTGGTAGGGAACTTAGTGTTTTCAGCAGAACATTATGGTGAGGAAGTTAGAAGAGTGGGAAACTGTAAGGATGAATGTTAATAATGTCTTAATTATTTTATAATAAAACTATTCACTGGATTTGCAAAATGTATTTGAGAGGAACACTCTTGCTGAGAGGACTTGAAACCTAAATAAGTGAGACAAGCAGAAGGCAGGCATCATCCAAGCAAAATATAAAGACTGCATGTCATGCTAAGTGCTTTTAAAAGAATCCTCGAACTGTTTCCCTTCCCTATGGCCAAGAGAGCATATTGCAAACAATATGCTGTGGTATTACTTCCCATCTTTGCTTATGTGAAATCAGATGAAGGAGGGAGAAGGGAGAAGGAAGTTCTTTTCCTGTTGCCTCGTTGTCGGCTCCGTCCGTCCCGCTGTCCCCCTGACCCGGGTGAGGGACAAGCTGTGGTGTGTCCCTGCCAGTGCCGCTGGCAGCTCCATCCCAGCACTCCAGCTGAGCCTAGCACTGAGAGGAGAAGGGAAAGCAGTGGGAAAACAGCCTTTCCAAGCCAGGTCTAACATTTAAACTCCAGGGGAGATGGGAGTGATGCAACACAGTTTTTAGGACGGCGGTTCAGCTCTGTAAGAACAAGTGCAGGGGGAATTTAGATTTCCTAACCAAGGGATGCAGGGAACTGCAGCGTCTCCGTAGGCACTGAAAATCTCTTTGTTGTCTTAAGAAGAAAGTAAAATGCCAAGCTGCAGTAGTGCTGGCCAGTGCGTTTAAATACACTGAAAGGCATTGATATCTCCGAGGAGTCTCTAAGGTGTATTTGATCTATTACTTTGCATGCGCTATGAAATAATAAATAACCCAACAGATACCACACTGCATGACAAATTTGAAAGTATTTTCACTTAATCTCTGCCTTGATGAGACACTAATCTGTCTTTTAAAACATTTTCAAAGGTGTCCTTACAGACCTATCAGAATTAATGGTGTATTCCATTGCACTCCGGATTGTCGAGAACACAATAGCGCATTATCACCTCGTGCTAGAGATACCATCACCTCGTACTAGGGACACTTAGCAGGTAAATACAGTGGGCTGCGGGCAGTGGGATAAATAAATGCATCCCTTGCTGCACAGAAATCATGCCTCAGAAGCCAGCGCAATGAGACAAGTGTACTTGACTCCACAGCGCCGGAGTACATCCCTTGGAAAAGTAAAGCACAGCTCCGTGCTCCACAGCGAGGTGTAAATAACACTCAGGAAGGCAGTGTCTGTGCGGTGCTCCGGAAATGTAAAATCACTGCTTGTTCATGGGACGCTCTCCAAGGTGGCATTTGTTACCTCAGCCATTAACAGTGTTACACTTCTTAGGGAAGAACAAAACAGTGTTGTAATCCGGTTTTGAAAGTACAAAATGCAAGGGTGTAGTGTAAAACTGCTCAAATTCTGTGGCCAATTCTTCTGTACACTCCCACCCCTTTGTGAACCCTCAACAAGTGTTGTTTCTGAAAATTAGGATTTGAATGCCATTCTCAAAATATAATTTGGTTAAAAAATTCCACAATAATTGGCAATTTCAGAGTTGTTGGGTGTTTCCCTGCTCTTGGATTAATCTTGCATCAAACCCCACATTTTATTCCCCATTCGATCATATCCCCATTTGATTCTCAGCATTTAGACAGGTGGTTTCCATTGCCAATATAAATGGGGAGGTATCAAACACAAATGAAATACTTGTGTTGATTCAGCTTTAACCAAATTCCCGTTGTTCTCTTAGCATGGATCTTTTCCAAATGTTCTCTTCTGGACAGGCTCTTCAAGCAAATTTCCAAATGTAAAGTCTTACGAGCATCTTTGGGGGGAGTTTCAGCTGACAGTCTGCTTACATAAGCAAAAGCCAAAATTTTTGCAAATCATCTTTGAATGTATCCTACTTATGCTTTACTTTTTCAATGGCCGGGAAAAAGGGAAGTTTCTATAAATGTTCCCAGTGACGCTGCCCAAAGTGTACCTTATGTACTGTACAGCAGCTCTCCACAGAAGATGCAATTTGAATTTGAAAAGAATTTGAAAATTATGTTGACAATTTGCATTCCCCAAAAGCACTTCAGCTGTCTTTCTACATTTTCTTGGCTTTCTAGGGGTTCTAGAAGGAAATTTCCTTCTTCCACCTCAAATCTTTTTGCTGAGTGCTCAGACATATTTAGGAATTTAGTCCTCCCAAGCCAATCCAATTTGTGAACTGCACGGTGCCTTCTTTCATCATTTACCAGTAAAAGTAATGACACAGGGCAGAGGTTGGAGCTGCAACAGGAATGAGAGAAAAAGGGGCACAAGGCATTATTCTCTTCCTAAGTAGCTCTGTGGATTCTATTATGAGGATTTAGGATATTGGGGAGCTTTCAGTTTAAGTTCTGCTGCATAATCAGTTGGGGCAGGTTCAGTGGCTGAATCTCTTTGAAATATTACAATGATAATTTTCCCTTTTCAGCTTTTTTCCCCCCAGATCTTTTGGAACCAGTGCCTTAAGAGCAAATAAGGGCTGTGCCTGAAGATGGGAAAACCAAGCCCATACCCAAATCTGGCCCCAATTTAGTCTGAGTTTTCTCCCATTCCAGATACCAGCTCTAATCCAGTCCGGATTTTCCCCTGTTCTGGATTCAAGCCATGATCCAGTCTGGGTTTTCCCGCCATTCCTGTTTCTGGCCCAAATCCAGTCAGTCTTTGTGTCCATTCTGGATCCCAAGTCTGATCCAATTTGGGTTTTGCCCCTTCCAAATCCTGGTTGTGACCCCGTCTGGGTTTTTCCCCCATTCCAGATCTCAAATTCTAATCCAGTCTAAGATTTCCCCCATTCTGAATCCTGGCCCAGAACAACCCTGGGTTTTCCCTCATTCCCCATCCCAGCCCAGATCCGGACCTTAGACCAAGTACCTTAAGGGCAAAGAAGGGGGCTGTGCCTAAAGACAGGAGCCAAGTTTCTCCTGTGTTTTCCCTTAGAAACGTTTGGTTGGTGTTTCCCTGGGGGCAGCTCATTCTGTTCCAGTGTTTCAGCCATGCTGGTGAAAGAACTTCACTTTCTCCAGCTAATTACATGGAGATGTGTTTCATCCTGGAGCAGGAGTGGGAAGCGCTGGGCTGCAGGTGGGACCGTGCCACCACTCGGGCTGTCACTGATGCAGAGCAGCTGGTGGTTACAGCTCTGGCAGGTGACATTTCGGCTCCTGGGCCCCGCGTGAGCACAGAGCGTTCTTTCCTTGCCTTCCTCCTCTCCTTTTTGGAGTGTGGAAATGTGGAAGATACACAGCCTGAAGGAAGAGGAGAAGGTGGTTCTGTGTTTGGCAGCAGGGAAAGCTGTGCCAGCATCATCCTGGAAGGGTTTGTGCTCAGATACAGCTGTGACAAAAGTCCAGCTCTTTTCAGCCTTTTGTGTGTCCCTTCCTCCTTCAGAGAGGATGAGAAGAATCATTACTGCGTCCCTTAGGTTTTTTGTTCCTACCTTGAGCCGAAGCCAACTTCCCCCAGGCTTAATTCAACATTTAGTAGTGTTGGAAACACCAAAGAGAGGAAGAGAGATGGGAAAAAATGTAGCTGCTTTTTGTGCCTGAAGTGATGCAGATCCTTCTGTGTAAGAAGAGGTGCTACCTGCTTTCTCTAGTTCTGTTTTTATGTTGTACTGCTGATAATAACAAGAAAAGAAGATTATGTGAGCCTGAAAATGATAGGATGTGTTTTGCTGTTGGTTCTTTCTTTTGATGCTGCTCCTTCAAGTCTTACTTTTCCCATTAGAAGTAGGAAATGAGCCCAATTTTGGGTTTGTTTTTTTTAATTTTAACTGAGAATTGTAAATGCAAGGTATTTTTGCAGTCCTTAGAATACATCTCTCATTTTCTTCAGTTAGTGCCAAAATGTAAGAGCAATATTTTATAAAAGCTCTCCCCGACTTATCCTGTCTCTTCTGTTCTTTACTAAATGAGGGAAGAAAAAGACAATTTATTTAAACAAAAGATAAGATGGATGTATAATAATAAGGAAACATGAAAAAAAAACCCTAAAGCTGGTAGTGTTCTTTGTTTTCATAGGCAATCATTTGATTTAAAGTAATTTTAGCCAAATATTTTTATTCTTGTTCATTGTTGTTTTTGTAAGCTGTAATTCAAGTGTTATGAAATCTAATTATACAAGAAAGATTTGTCTAAATTCAAAGCAAAATCCCAAACATAATAATAAAATTGCTATACATCCCCAGCTCAGCTCCTGTGAATATTAGTTCTCTGTTCAAAGGCTCTCCATAGGATTCAATTTTGACCTAGAAGAAGGTGGCAAAATGTATCATCTCGTAGTGATAAAACAATATGAGTACAAATGGACTCAATCCAGTTCTGATGCAAGTTGTAAACAATTAAAAGTACATGAGCTACAATGCCCAGAGCTGATAGCTGAGGACATTACTGCACGCTTGGGGTAACGCTGGGAACCAGGAAAACAATTGTTTCACAATAGGACATAAAAGCAACAGAAAATATTTGTCTCGGCAGAGCAGCGCAGCCTTGCAGGGCCGTGGCGTGGGGAGGATTTTTCAGCAGGCTGGCACGAGGCTGAGTGATGCATAATGGCAGCAGGGAATGGATTTCTGCATAGCTGAGTAGGTGACGTCATGAAAAAAGGACTATTTATCACCATAATTTAACACAAGATGCAACACAATGGCTTGATGGATGCATTTTATGGTTTTCAGCCAATCATAATAATGGATCTATTGACTAAAGTTTTAGATGCCCTTTATATACCCTTCGTGGATAGAAAAACAGCAGCGAAAACAGAGAATGAAGAGGCTGAGAATAAGTCAGAAAACATTTGCCTGGAATGTTTTCAAAATTCAGGCCTCCTGTGTAACAGCCTTTTGACCTAGAGCTTCCTCAATTATGTTTTTAAATCCCTAAAAGCTAATGAGGCTCAACAAGAATATTTCAATTGAATATTGGAGTAATAGTCACTCGGGGAGCAAATCTGAAATGTTTTGGCTTTGCCCAGTTCTGCCTGAGCTGAGGTGTTGTGTTAGGAAGTTTGGCACGCAGGTGATGTCCTCAGTTTGGGCACCTAGGTAGGAGCAGGGAAGGAGAGGAATTTTCCTTTCTGCCTTTAATGTGAAACTGTTCATACACAAGAACAAAAAGCCCAAGGAGCAGAAGCCCTGGCTTCTCCCTTCTCCCAGGAATGCCTTGTCCCCTCAGAACTGCCTCCTTGGTCCCCTCTTTTTCTCCAGGATATTTTTTTACTTTGCTGTCACCTATTTGGCAAAATAGAAGAGAAGACAGGGGCTGTCCTTTCTCAGCTTGATGGTTCCAGCAGTTCCCTGGGAGCTGGGCGATGAAAGATTAAATTCATTTAGGATGAGGAGGGCTTAGCAGGTTCCCAAAGGGAGTGGGAAATCTAACTAGCAGAGGATGTCTCCTCAGGGAGGTGCTTTGATTTGGGAGAGAAGAAGGGAACTCAACAGAGGATCCTCCTTGGACCAGAAGTTTCATTTCTCAGTGCTGGAAAACCTCCTGGATTTTACCTCTCACCACGGGCATGTTTGTATCCCTTGCAGGCAAAACACAGGATTGATGGCTGAAGTTGAATGTTTTGCCCTGCAAGGATAGGGAGTGTGGGCAGAGCTTTCCAGCAAAGATAGGAACAGCTTTTGGGATTTCCTGTAAAGTTTCTGGATAACTCTGGGAATTGATTTAAGATGTTAAGTGCCAGCCCATCCCCGAAGTATTCTTAGGGCATGAAAATCCACCTGCTTCTCATCCCCAGATTCTGTGCTTCCACAAAGGGATGATCAAAGAAACAAGGAGGCAACAGCTCCATAGCTGCTTCCAAGCTGGATGGATGGAAGGGGTTTTCTGAATATTGCTGTGGTTTTCACTGGGTTCCCTGATGGAACTGTGGGAATTTAATTCAGGTTCTTGATGCTGGCATGTTGAATCTTTCCTTTTTTTTTTTTTTTTTTTTTTTTTTTTTTTTTTTTTTTTTTTTGTGATTGGACTCCATGGAAAGACCTGAAACACCTGAAACTGTGGGTTCAAAATAAATGATTTCTGTTTCCTTGCTTTTTCTGCATTAGGAATAAAATTTTTTAGCCACTGCATTTTGGAGGTACACACAGAGTGAAAAAGAGAAGTGTGTGCTTGTGAATTAGAAAGTGAAAGTTCAGTCAACATGAGCAGGTTCTTCTCTTCTGGAGTTGGTCCGTGTCCAGGAGAACTGGGAAAGAACCCAAGAGTTTTGGTCCCTCCCTTTGGAGAACCTGCAAAACAGGCTGAGAATAAGAAATGCCCACAGGGAGAAATTCAGGGCTTTCCACAAGACAGAACACCACAAACCACTTGTTCAGCTGAACCTTAGAAATCTCTCCACTAAGCTGATGAAACACTGGAAGACTGAACTTCCTATTTAATTTTATATAAACTAGCCTAAAAAATGACTTCAAGCTGACTAGGATTTAATTTTCACTGCTAACCTTCAATTAATTTGTAACTTTCTTGGCACCCAGTTTGTTGGAAATGGCTGTAATTATGTTGTTTTCTGAACGGTGCATTCATTCAGGCCATATTCTATAAGACTATTTATACAGCTGGGGAAAAAATAATGGTATTTAGGGGGATGGGGGAAATGCTAATAGAAAACTTATTGAAAAAAATCTGAATTATCGATTTTGAAAAAGGATCTTCTTAACTCACACTTGATGTTTTAAATGGAATGTTTAGTTCTTAAGAGAATTTGGGATAATTTTGTTGTCTTTAACAAGAAATGCATGGTCAGCTTCCCCATGGCTGCCTTTTATGCATGTGTGAGGCTGGCACAATTATATACTGCAAAACCCCACGTTGCTCTGCTGTGTGGAGTTTTGTAATGACAGTGTTGTTTCCTAATTGATCTGCATAGCAGGGTCAAATTGCTGTTAGAGGGGAGTTATTCTGGAATCTGAGAGGATGAGAACATTCAGAGAAAAGTTGTTACCTTCTTTTTCAGAAAAAAAAAACAAAACAAATAAACAAAAAGTCCCTTTTAGAAGACTTTTTTAATGCACAATAAATTGCGTTGGCCTACATTGTGAAACACTGCATGTTTTCAGATAAACAGATTCAGTCTGGGTTTTTTTCTCCTCAATTTCTGTAAGTTTAAAAGCTGCTGGGGTTTTTGGGCATTTCTTTTAGTGTGTTTAGCATTAAAGGTGTTTGCATGTGAGTGTCTCCTCTTGTCTTTAAACCAGAAGATGCTCCCTGCTGGAATTTATCCCCTTTGAGTCTTTCCTAGTTAAAGGTGCAGTTTATGGCAATTCAGTTGGATTCTCAATCATGTATCTGACATAGGTTTAAGGGCAGGAATATTTGTACATAGGCTTAATAGCCATGGTTTAGAACCTGGACTAATAGGAAAGCAAAACTATCATGAGGTTTTGAATTTTTAACTAAATTTTCAAAAAAGAGATTTTTTTTTTTGTTAGTTGTGTGTCAACCCTGACATGCCAGATGATGGAAAGGAATGAATCCAGGTGGATATTGGCACTGTTTTTTCTTATTTCATATTTGGTGTACTGTACCATCACTCAATCAGTCCCAAGTTATTAACATGTCTGTGGGTCAGCTGATGTCCTAGAGAGCATGTCTGCCTCTTCTTAATCCTTTAAATATTTTATTTTGACTTTCCCAAGTAGCTACTTAAGCAGGGGAAAGGGAAAAGAAAATACTCCACAGGAAAAGTAAACAAATTCTCCCTTTTTTTGTGAGATTCTTTCCTGTAGATTTATGGCAGAAGAATTGCTTCCTGTGAACATAAAGTCTTTTACTCTCAGTCTGGAGTTTTGTGGGTTTCCATACTTTTGTGGAAGGATAGAACTGGAATACAGTGGGCTTGCCACATACTGATGTTCACACTGCTCCTCAAAATTACTCTTTGACTTATTCACGCCATTTGTCCTCAGAAAGGAGTTTCATTGTTCCAAAAACTGCAGCAGTTGGAATGAAAAAGCCTGAAAGATGATATGGGTCTGACATATACCTTTATATGTGGGGGACATAATTACCTCTGGAAGAAACAGGAACATTTCAGAATGCTCCTGCTACACCAGGACAAAAATACAGAAGTTCTTAATTTACTGTCTGTTTTCCTGATCGAGGAAAGTTGGTTTTGATGTGAAACTGCAGCCCTTGAATAAATATTTTTCACCCAGGAGAGGCAGTGGGTGGCTAACAATGCTTTTTGTGCTGTGGATCACCCAGATTGCCACTTTTCCTTCCCCCATGTGCAGACTGTGCAGCATTACACGGGTGGCAGGGGGAGGCTGTGGGCCATTGAGCACTGATTCTCTCAGTCCCACAATTACAGAGACACCTGGGCTAAATAACATCCTGCTGTTCTGCTTGGAAAATTACAGGGCTGGTCCCACTCTAAGATGGCCAGGTGTCCATACCTGAGCTCCCTCCCAGCTTCTCCCCCTTCCTAAGCGATGCTGCAGCCCCCACAGCTCCACATCCATGGAATTCCTCCTTTGGTGTCACACCAGCTCCTTTAAATACTTCCCTTCTTTGTGACAAGAGTATTTTTGACTGAAAAGTTCTCCCCTTTTTCTGCTCAGGTCTCAGGTTTGACCACTTGCCTTTGCAGTTTGTCTGCTTTAGCACTGCTCAGCTCTCTGCCTGTTGTTTCAGGCTGCTACTCAAATTACACTTATTCCAGTTATTATTTCCATCATTTAGTATGAATTTTACAGTGATGTTGTTTTCATGCTTCCTTACCCTGCCACATGTGTTAACTATACAGAAACCGTTCCTCTTGTGGAAGAAATTATATACCAAAACTACCCAGTAAAAATCTTGTTTTATGGTACTTATAAAATTAATGCCAAAAATGTATGGTAAACTTGATTTGTTGACATTAATGGCTGGTTATTTAACATGTTGTGCTCTGGTAGTGCCTGCAAAACAGCGCTTAGATGTTCAGGTGTGATGTCAAATTCCCACCCAAGGATTCAAAAGTTTAAGAGGTTGTTAAGTGAAGAGTCAAGGTACAAAGCACACAGTTAAATAAAACCTGAAATGAATGAGAAGTGGGATAAATAGGCAGAATTTAAATTTTTTATTATTTTCTAATGAGCCAATCCACTCTGTAATGTACTGTCAGGTGATCCTTGCACATAGCTGGGATATAGTGCATTTTGTTATGTTAATGAGCATTTTGTTTGCATTTTCCTCTGTCCCTGTGGCTGTGCAACAGCACAGGGCTCACATGCTGATAATCTTGATCCATACTAGCAATGGAAATGCCTTTAGATGGAGGGGATAGTCTGAGAGCAATCAAGGACTAGAAATCCAGAACTCTCACAGACACAAATTAACTGGGTTGTGAAAACAAAGATGTTTCAATAAGTACATTTTAAGAAAAAGTATTTTGGATGCCTCTGAGAAAAGGTGAAAATCAAATAAATAGAATTTACTATTTTATGAATTGTTAGCTCCAGGAACACATCATCATCTCATGCAATTTGTGATATGATATTTAACATGGATTCTGGTTAGGAAAGCCTCAGCTCCTGTAATTGTGGCTATTGCTGTCCCTCAGGTGCAGAGCTCTGTGGTTGTTCTGAGAGCCTTGTGAGTGTAAAGTTTGGAAAATCACAGCCTCCAGAAGAAATGCAATGTTTTGTTAAATATATCCCACTTAAGCAGTTACCATTTTGAGGGTGTTATCAATACTGTTTATCATATTCCTGACCCTTTAACTCCTCAGTCCAAAGGCACTGACTCACCTCGGAGAGAGAGAGAGATGCAGAACTTATAATGAATGTATTAGAAAAATTTCTAGGAGGCCTTGACATAGTGTTCAGAGATATATATGAGAGTGTCTCCCTGGAAATAGAGGGAAAGGGTTTTTATGGAGGTCACAAACCTTATGTCTGGCTTTGCTGGGTGATACAGTATTCATTTTTACTTCTGTCATTGTTCCAGGACTAAATATTTCTTGTCTTAAACCTCACACCAGCTAATTGCAGAATAAAAAAAGCAAGGAACTGTTTGAAGCAGTTCATTTGTGTGAAGCTGGAAAAAACCCAAGTGAACCAGATTAGAGGACAAGTGCAGGTATCAAAGTAGCTTCAAAAATGCAATTTAATTTGGGAAGCTCATCCCTACGTAGCAGGTGCACATTATCCATGTGTACACAAGCAGAGGGTTTGTCCTGTGGGTACAGCACATCAATCCTCTCGGTTCAGCCAGGATCAAGGACTGCTCTGCACTCCCCACACCAAGTGGTGCAAAGTGACTGATGTCCCCCCATCCAGGGCTTTGTGCTGTTCATGGCCACGCCACGTAACACCCGACCCTGGGTGGTTCCCAGCAAGGCTGAGCCAGTGTTCTGGGGTGAAACACCAGGGAATTATGTGCTCCAAGCCACTGAAGCAGCGTTTTTATAGCCTGACCCCGAGGACAGCTCTGATATGTTTCAGGGAATAAAATGAGGCCGTGTGGGTGGATGCTGCAAAGCCTTCTGAGATGGCTTCAAAAGGCCAAGCAAGTCCTGGATCACCTGCCCTGTGGGATGGCAGTGTCCTGCTCTGAACTCTAACCCAAACCTGCCAGGTTTTGACTGAAGGGAACACTCTTAAAAAAGAGCCCAGGTAGAAAGCCCTGAGAGTGACACTCAGTCATGGAGTTAATGTATTTAGCACTTGAGAAGTATTTTCAGGAAAATAGCTCTGCTATGGGTGGGCCTTTCCATGCAGGAAATGTTTTAACCCTTCTAAAACAAGTTGTTTGTGCTTTTATATTTTGCTGCTTATCCTGGCTTTCTCTCATTGCCAGAGAATCAGTGGAAGAGTCTTTTTCTTTCCTCTGCAATGACGTGCATTTTGAACAAAAGAAAACATAAATACAGGCAAGACTGTCATCAGTTTAAAGTATTACATAAGTGGTTAAATTTAATCACAAAGAGACAACCAGCTAATGGTTTTAGTGGAATTCATAAAATCCCATAAAACACAAAAGTTAAATTTTGTCATATAATGTGAATCAGTTATAGAACCAGCACAGCTTCCTTTTTCCCCCTGAATAAATTCTAAACAGTCCTTAGAAAATGAATTAGCAGTCTGCAAATCAGGATGACATCTTTTTCAGCTATAAAACTAAAACTACTTTCAGACCACTTAGCTTCCAAAAAAAAAAGAAAAAAAAAAAGAATGATGAAAACAAAAAGACAGCAACTTTGCTGTAGCTGTGTTGCTGTCAATAGTCTTGGTGCTTGGCTGTGGCTCCATTCTAGCAGCTTGACCTTGTTTAGCTCAGCCCGAGCCCAATCGAAAGCCCTCCCTTCCAATTTCCCCACCCCATCCCAGAAAGCCCCTACCCTGCCTGAGTGTCTCCAGCTGGAGATGTGCCAATAGAAGTAATTACGTGATGAAACTATTTAACTTTGACTAAAATACTCTCCCCAGGTTCTTCCCAACCGTGTGTCTTATATCTTGTTGAGGCAATTTTATATCGTGCCTTTAAAGTACAGTAATGGCCACTTGCATTGACAGAATCCTCGTAAAAGAAGAAGCCTGAGACCTTGCTCATGAAGTGCTATTGATTTTCCCAGTCCCTGCTCGAGTTGCCAAAGATACAACACTGTTGTTAGGGAGAGAAGACACTTTGGCCTTCAATATCACAGGAGGGTTCCTGTGTAAGCACAGGCGTCAATGGGTTTCAGTGATAAATAATGCATTTGGGTGATAACTGCCCATATTATTTTGTCAGTTTTGTATGACTCAGCACTTGCTCTTGCCTGGAATTTCTTTAATGTCCCCTCTGGCTGCTGAAGTTTGAGCCTGTTGTAAGTGCTGTTTATATTTTAAAGGTCCATTTGCATGGTGGTGAAAAGCTGAAGTTTCTGTTTATCTTAGGCAATGGTGGGTTTTGAGCAGTGGGAAAACTGCAGACACCCCACATCACTCACTGTGGTATTTCTAAAGGTAGGGCACTGGCAATAAGAGCTAAATTCCCTACTCTGTGTTTTTCCAGTGTTCGTTGATGGAGGAATTTCTGCCCACGCCTCTGGTCTCACTTGTGTTCTCAGCAATACATCAGAACTACCAGTACTGTGCTCACCCCAAGATGCCTTTGCCTTTGCAGAGCTTGGTCCCAACACTGCAAATCCCACTGGATCCTCTAAAAGGAGAAACTTTTCCTTGTAGGAATTACAATTAAATCTCACCAGATTGTGCTTTTGTGACTATCACATTATTGTAGCCAATAGATAATTATTGTTTATCAGTAGGGAGAAAAAAGGGCTGGGTAGGAAAATTATAGCTATGATAATTAGTTTTTGATGACATTAACCAATTAATATAATTTTATGTTTTCCATTTTGAGGTTTAGGCAAGGTTGCCTTTATTTTTATTTCTATTCCAGTGTTTGAGTCAGTTCAGTCCTTCAGAGAGGGTTGATATTGGGAGCCCTGGAGGGTGTCACCACCACCAGGCAGCTGGGGAGATGATGCTGAAAAGAAACTTCACATCATTTCCCTTCACCTTTCCCAAACATGTCCTTGTTCTGAATGACATGTTTCTATTTCATTTGCTTTCTCCTGGATCCTTCTAAAAAGGAAGGAAGCAGCAGTTTCCTTTGTGCTTTGATGCTACCTCCATGCCACTCATGGTTTTACAAACCTCCAGGTCATCCCATGGCAATCAACCATTTCCCAGGGCCACAGCCCATGGAAATCTGCTGGATTCATCTTCTTAATTGTGATTTTAATGCTGCTTTCCCTTGTCTCCAAAGATTTCTTGTTCTTGTTTTCCATGTTTCAGGAGCATAAGGCAGCAGTGCTCTTTATTGGCATGTTCACTTGCCATTTGCCAACCATCTTAAAAGCAAAACTGTAACCAGATTTACTTTTGACAGCAAGGAATATTTTGGCCCATTTTACTGCCTGCAGAGTGTCTGGAAAGTTTTAAATTAATGGCAACAAGTGAAGAGAAAAGGAAATCAAAGGTCCATTTATTCCCTCAGAAAGAGACCTATTTCCCCTCACATTTCTGTATTTTCTACTTGCTTTGGCTGAGAAAACATTTTAAAATGTTATAAGCCCCAAGAATTTCCCTCTCCTTTTACAGAGTGCATGTGAATACAATTAACTGGACATATCTCTTCTATGTATGTTAAAACTTTGAGTCTCAGTAATTAAACTTGCAGTACAATCTTGGGTCATATTATGCTGTATTATCCTTTTAACTTTATTGTGATTGATTTGTGTCAACTTTAACTATACTCACTAGGAAGTCAGTAAATAAAGATCAATAGTTTTTTATTTCTCCTGGTTCTTTATTAGAAAGGAGATTGCTTAAATAACAGAAGTAATGGTGATGACATGGTTTCCCTTTTCTACTCTGAAACAGGTGAAATATTTTTTAAAATTTCATTAGAACAGCCATACTTGTGTTTTCTTGTTATTTGCTTTTTCTCTGTAATTGATGTTTTGAGCTCTCCAAACTTAGAGAAATACAAAATACAGATATTCTCAATGAGTAAAATTTTGCACTGCAGGATGAATCTCTAGTACCAAGTCAATTTATCTACTTATCTCTTATCTTATTCTATCTACTTATCTCTTATCTTCTTGCTTCCTATATGGAATATCTGTTGATTCAGTTGAATGGGAGTTGTGCCTCTGGATAACAGGGATGAACCCTAACAAGCAGGCATGCTTCTGAACTCCTGGTCTTCTCCTGCTGGCTGGATTTAGAGCTGGGAATCCTTTCTCTGCAACAGAACAAAATGATCCCATGAACTGACACCCTGTGAAATGTCAGTGTTGGTTTGCTTTCCTCTCGAGTGACCACAGAAATCAGGGATTGTGCCTTAGCAGGTTTGTGTTGTAAGAGCTTCTTCAGTAGGAAAAAATATACAAGGAATGCCAAAGGCGACATCTGGAGCTGCCCAGAAGCTGAGCACCTTGTGGACAATTTAGAATCCCAGCCCTCATGCTGTGGGCAGGTGTGGCTGGCTCTGTGCTAACACTGCTGACAGCAGTGTGAGATCCCTGCACCTCATCAGAAAAGCACAGTGAGCCTCAGATCCATCCTCCAGTTCTGAGAGGAAAAGCTTCTCCCCTCAGAGGATGTACAGTAACATACTAATGCAATATTCACTGGGAAGTAGGTCGAAGTGTCAGACCAGTTATTATCAGCAACCTGTTTCTCATAAAAACATAGGGAAGAAAAAGCCATCTCATTCCCAAGATTTATAGCAACTTGACTCCATGTGACAAGTGATGGAAAGCTTCCCTGCCATGCATATTACACTTTGGGTGCTGACCCCTCAGATATATCTCCCTTTAAGTCCTTCAGCACTGTGCTGAAGGGAAGCAGACTGGCCAGATGCTGTAAGCTTCTTTTTTATGAAAATCTTTCATCTGGACATTTAGCTCAAAGTACGGTCATAAGATTACCTGAGAGCCTGTCCTTGGACAGGAATCCAAGCACTTGGAAGGATCAAAAATCAAGTCTCTGCTAAGAACAGCCAGTGCATTCCCAAGGCACGGAATTAGGTGTCCTGAGGGGCGCAGTCATTTCATTCAGAATTCTAAATTCTGACATCTAAACTAAGGAGCTTTTAGAAATAACTTGTATCTGTTTGCCAATGGCTTTATGATCCATGTTTATATAGGTTACAAATCCTTTCCAGGACTTATGTAGAGGCACCTTGCTTTGCTTCCCTAAGCTGTTTGGTTTTGCTGTTACTTTACTTGTGGTTTTTGTGTCCAGAATCTGCTGAGTGCCCTGTTCCCAGAACAGGTTCACCTCCTCAGGTGTGCATGCTCCAAAGGCCGGAGCTGACTCACGTCTGGCCCTGGCGTTACAGCCCAGGGACATCTGTGAGGCTCTGAGTGCAGTCGCCAGCCTTGGAACAGTTTCTGTGGGGCACAAACAAAGCCTTCCTGATGGGAATTGCTGTGGCAGAGGCCCTGCTTACAGTGCAGAGCACCGCCTGGCCGCGGAGTTGGCTTGGGCCAATGGCTCCCCTCATGGCTTGGGCCAGTCCTTCCCCTCACGGCTCAGTCCGATCCTTCTTCCCCTCACGGCTCAGGCCAGTCCTTCCCCTCACGGCTCAGTCCGATCCTTCTTCCCCTCACGGCTCAGGCCAATGGCTCCCTCATAGCTCAGGCCGATCCTTCTTCCCCTCATGGCTTGGGCCAATGGCTCCCTCATGGCTCAGATCAATCCTTCCCCTCACGGCTTAGTCCAGTCCTTCCCTTTATGGCTCAGCCCAGTCCTTCCCTTCACGGCTCGGGCCAATGGTTCCCTCGTGGCTCAGGCCAATCCTTCTCCTCACAGCTCAGGCCGATGGGTCCCTCATGGCTCAGGCTGGTGGCTCCCTCACGGCTCAGGCCAATCCTTCCCCTCACGGCTTGGGCTGATGGCTCCCTCACGGCTCAGGCCAATCCTTCCCCTCATGGCTCAGGCCGATGGCTCCCTCATGGCTCGGCCAGTGACTCCCATTATGGCTCAAGCTGACGACTCCCTCACGGCTCAGGTCAATCCTTCCCCTCACGGCTCAGGCCCATCCTTCCCCTCATGGCTCGGGCCAATGGCTCCCTCATGGCTCTGGTTCCCAGAGCTGCTTCCTCCTTCCGGATCATCCATCCCTCACTCCCAGTACACCTTCCTCACAGTTTCTGATGCAAGGGTAACACCAGCCTAAATTAGGTCTGCAATTTTCCTCCGCTCTCTTACTATGCATAATTCTTCCCTTCTTTTCCCCCACTCAAAGCCTTCTGGGAGGTTTCTCCTGGGCCTGCTGTGTTAAAATTTCGATTCTGCACAAGTCAAAGTTCTGGACTTGATGTTGGCACCGTGGAGACTCTTGATGTGAGCATCTCTGAGTTTGAAAAGATGCTCTCCTGTGCCTGCCTGGTGCACAGGGAGCCCTCTCCAGCATATGCCATCTCAGCCTCAGGTGCTGGCAGAGTCTGAATCCACATCTACGCTTCGTGGGCTCATGGTTAATATAGAAGGTTTGTAA
Source organism: Zonotrichia leucophrys gambelii (assembly GCF_028769735.1). NCBI lineage: Eukaryota > Metazoa > Chordata > Aves > Passeriformes > Passerellidae > Zonotrichia > Zonotrichia leucophrys. The sequence goes on from NC_088172.1 coordinate 103,258,009, forward strand.
AAACTTTCTGTGGTTTATTGAAAAGCTCTTGAATTAATTCAGTCTTTGTGTGGTCAGCCTGTGAGGCTGGGGCGCACCTGAACCAAGGAGCAAATTAAGGAAATTCTTAATCGAGGCATAAAAATGCAAGTGCCAAATCTTAGAGCAACAAAATTACTGCTTTTAAAACCTTAATCTATTTTACTTCTATTATTGAAGCAAAACTGTAAAGACACAATATAGATTAATTCCATGATTTTTATAGCTACAATTTTATTATAAGTTTTTATATTTTAATAGATAAGGAAGTTATTTAAATTCTGTGGGCTTACTCTTGTAGCCTTCATTCAGATAGGTCTCCTTTTGCCAGTCTCTCTGTTGAGAAAAAGCTACAGAACTGAGCTTTTAAGCTTTTGTTGGGACAAATACGTATTCCTCATTTTTACTTCTGCTCTGATATAATTTAGAAGAACAAATAGAGCCATGCTGCCAAGTGATTTGAGAATGAAGATTACAGCAGTGTTTTGGGTAATGTATTAAACCAATTTCAGTTTGGACAGTGTTCCCTTGGAAAGGTTTGGGAATGGAACAGTTCTCAGTAATTCTCTAGCCTGCAATATGTACATTTTATCCTGTTTTCAATATATGAGGTTTTTGCATTTCTGTTGTTCTTTGGTCTAATTGTGGCCACTGAGTTGGTCATCAGTTCCACTTCGTTACCCTGAGAGCTCAGTCTGATGAGATTCCTGGGAGTCACACGTGTCCTGCCTGGTAGTTTATGAACAGTTATTTTAATTTTAAATACTTTGTACCTGATGCTTGGAAAAGGTGGAATAAAGGGGGAAAAAAATAAAAAAAAATAAAAAGAAATTTGCAGGATTCCCAAGGAGAGCAATAGCTTTTATTTTTTGAGCTATACACACTTCCTTTATTTCTCTAGTGGTGCCCATTCCTTACCCAAAACTCACAAGTCCATCTCCTGACATGAACTCCTTGTCTCATTTTCTCAGCAAGTTAACATTTTAAGAAAATTGAAATACACACTCAAATATATTAAACAAGTGGTTTAGTTGGTCTTGAGCCTTTATTTTTGTTTTTCGCTTTTGAAACAGAAGGCTGATGCTGCTATTTGCCATTTCAGGCAAAGGATTGTGCCAAATTTCTGATTTCTTGTCCTCAAAAAGGACCAAATTTTCTATTTACTTATAATTTGTAACCTGTCATTTATTTTCATGATCCATCACATACATCAGCAGCAGGAGGTGTTTTAAAATGGCAAAGGCATCATTGCCTGTGGCAAATTCTTACCAATTTTAATTTTGTTATAACTTAATGAACTCTGTTGATTACAATACAATAAATAAAAAGTCTCCAAAATTTCCTGAGCATTTTTTACTCCCTGTATTTTCAGTATCTTCACTGCTACACAGGTACTCTAAGCTCTTAATTTCACATGTTTTGTAAAGTGTGTTGAGAGCAATGGAAAACATTTTCGGTTCTACTCTAGCTAGTTATTATATTTTTTGTTATGCTTATAGATTGGCGAGAGAAGGGTTGTCTTTGTGTCCTTTTGCCCCAAGTTTTGCCTATTTCTTTCTTAAGATTATTCTAATATTTGTCTTTTTGTATTCTGTTTAAAGACAAGATAGTGAGGGTTTTTTTTTTTTCCAAAGCAGGAGAGAATTTCTAAATTTATATCTTTTCCAGAGTCAATGAAAAATTTCCTGTAAGAAAAAAATGAGTTGTCTAGGGGAAAAAAATCCTGCTAAGCAAAATCCTGCCCCTCTGATTCCTCCACTAGGTATGCTGTATTAAACTGCATGTGGAATGCTTTTTCAACTAATTTCTGTTATTCTTCATCCTACAGAGAGACTTACATCTTCCAGCATTCACCCCGAGTTTATAGGAATGCTGAGTTGTCATGCAGGAGTTTTACCTCACACTGGGGAGATATTAGTTGATAACATCTACCTTGTTTAGATTTATTGCTTTAGCATATTTCATGCTAAAAATATTTTTTTACCATCTGCTAAGATTAGCACTGGAGTGGTAATAAATTTCCTTACTCTGTTACTGTGGTGTAGTTTGGAACCATCTTACACCACGCTCAGCCTAATTGAAAATGGGATAAGATAAATGATGCACTTTGAGTCCCTCTCTCAGATGTACCATTGTTCATTACTTCAACAAGGGATGAGCACATCTGATTGTAATTTCAATTGTTAACTAAAACAAAAGTTTCCATGGTGAAAATATGGTACCAACAGCTGTAATTGTCTCAGGGTTACTTGTGAAAATCTCAATATTGTTTGAGTCATAAATGCAGGATTGTTTTGCATTTACACACTTGTTTATCCTCCAACCCTAATGGGAAAGGGGTGAAGTCAAAAAACAAGCTCAGGAATGCAGGCACTGCATGGAATAGCAGAGCTGAGCTTAAAATATCCACACTTAAAGAAACATCTGCATATTAAAATAAGGAATATTTCAATAGTGATTGCTATTGCAAAAAAATCCACCCAATCAAACAGCTTGAGCCACCACTTTATTAATTGTGGTTGGATTAGGTGGTGTTTATAATATAATAGTGGAGTTTAGTCTTGTTTCCAGGCTCCCACAGAATATGCCCAGCACTCATGTTTCTGACATTTACCTTGCAAATTCTTCAAACAGCAGCATCATAAAAAAAAGGTAAAAGTGGGGGCTTTCCCCCCTATTTTTTCCTATTAATATAAAATCTAAATAGTAAAGTACGAAGGAAAACTACATGAGCTAATGTTCCTGAATGCTGATCCTAGGCAAATGGGGTGGGAAGAAAGAAGAGTAGGTCCAAGCCATTCTATCTCCCTGCTCTTTCTGCCAATTTAATCTGTGGTCTCATAATTTCATTTTTTAAAGTTTATATTTCTACTTTCTGTTCCATGGGAAGTTCTCATACCTTCCTTCATGGTATCTGAAAATGAAGTCTGTAAATTATACTCTTTGCTTCAGAATTTGCTGCAAGTTTGAAATATGTAAGTATATTAGAACATAAGATATTTGCAATAGGAAATACCTGTGATACAGAGGAAATTAGTGAAAACATGAGAGAAATTATATAATGCTGGGTCTTTTTATTTAGATACAAGTGTGATTTTTGTGTTGGCAACTTGAGGCCCCATCCTATTTAATTCATTCATTAAACTAAATCCATTGAGTTGCTTGAATAAATAAGGTCAGGAAATCTCTATCCATAAGCAATCCGCAAACGTGGCTTTTTCTTTCAAAGTCTCAGGCTAACTTTGGTGCTGCTGAGAAGTGGGAATGCCTCTGGGAATCTCCTTGTTGGACACATGGTTACAGGACAGGGGGAGGGTTTCAAACTGAGAGTAGGTTTAGATGGATGTTGGGAAGAAACTCTTCCCTGTGAGGCTGGTGAGACACTGGCACAGGTTACCCAGAGAAGCTGTGGCTGCCCCTGAATCCCTGGAAGTGTCCAAGGCCAGGGTGGATGAGGCTTGGAGCAACCTGGGAAGTGGAAGATGTCCTGTGGCAGGGGGTGTGACAAAATGGCCTTTGAGGTCCCTCCCGCCCAAAGCATCCGATGATTCTACTTGCAAAGGATTTTTCATCCTTGGGGTGAAATCTATAAGAAATACGTAGCTCTGGTGTTTTCATCTCTTACTTGACTAGAAATTCTTTGATGCCCAAGTTCTGATTGTGCTTATCCTTCCTCAGGGAAAGCCCCTTGGCTTCAGCCAGCATTTCAGCCATCTCCAGCCTCTCAGCCCTGGCTGGTGTTTCCTCAGCTGAGTTTTAAAGCCCAGAAGTGCAGGCTTTGTGGTGGGAACACAAACGAGAGGAATGCGAGTGGCTGTGCTCTAACACCACTCTATCCCATGGCCCGTTCCCAGTGTCTGTTACTGAAATTGGTATTGTATCTAAAACAATTGCTGTTATTAACAGGTTAAGCTGCTGGGATGTTAAAATAAAGGCTGCCCAGCTTTAGTGCATTTTGTTGTAATCATCTCCCAGATGCCTTGTCGGAAATCAATTCAAGTTCAAAACTGGCTGGAATTGGGAGGTCAAGGCTTCTGCAGACTAAATATTTTATCTTCTGCTCATGTCTGGAGCTTTTAAAGCTGTGTGTTGGGGGCTCTTTTCTCGTATCCCATCTGGACAAAGATGATTGGCTTTGCCATTTTGCCCAGGTTAGGACAAGGTTAAAATCAATTATAATCAATTATTAAGAGTCTTCTGTGACTGCAAAGCTTAAAAGGGGATTTTAAAAGTTGCTCAGTTCTAAAACAAGAATATCTTAGTTGCCAGTGTAGATGTCATTATTCTGGAATGTCAGATGTAAATCTTATCTGCACCAGTAATAAGGACACAGAATTCCTTCATCTTCTTCTTGTCCTGCATGCTTTGGAACAAGCAGCACTACCTAAAAATGAAACTAGAGGTGTAGGGAGGATCCAGCTGTCACTTCCAGAAAGCTAAATGAGAGGGAGCTTTTTATAATTGAGTGAACCAGGTGGTTTTTCTTTCCGGAAATGTATTCAGCTGACTCGGGTCTTCAGAACTCAAATGCTAATTTTCTCCTATGTTTTGGGAACTCCGTGCTTTTATCTTAAAATACAATAGTGTTTATGTATTATAATTCACTCTGCCTGATGTGCTTGAATATACAAGATCGTTGCCTCTCCCTGGGAATGAATCAGTCGTTTTGTTTGGAATAACTTTTGATGTTGGTACCATTCTTCCCATGCAAATCACATCCCGCATTCTCCTCTCAGCTTCTGAGTGAATGAGTGAACAAGTCTCTTTGTCCCTCAGCACCATTGTTTTGGTGCTTTTGAACATAATATTTATACTTTCAATTTACATTTAAGAAAATTAGGAATTAAGAATTAGAGTTTGAATTTCAGAGGAAGACAGGGCCTCTTGAAAAATCAAGGCGAGGGGAAGGATGTGCTGTGAATATAAGACCTACATGCAGGAAATGTGGGTTTACCTGTTTAATTATTAATTAATTGATTACATATTCTTAAGAAAACTATCAGAGTGATGCTATTGAGCTCACTCTCCTCAGCTGCCTATGTTTAATCTGAGGATAATTTTGCTCCTTTTAGTTTTGGGGGGTGAAATGTTTATAGGAGTGTTTATATCGTGTTGTAGTGACGGAAGTATAGGACTGTGCATATCATCCACCAGCCTATATTGTAATGTACAGGATGGCCTGAAACTCAGTTATCTGGGTGGAAGGCACAGAGTTTGAGGTGTTATCTCATCCTGGATTTGGGCTTACTTATCATGTCCTATTCCATAGGGAAAGGGAACATCCAAGGTGAGCATGGAAAACTTTGGCTCCAAGCTGGTCACTGGCCCAGCAGAATTGACTGGGACTTCTAGGGCTGACTAGGATCTTCAAAACAGGAATCTTTAAAACTTTCCAGAGCTTCAGATGTCTCTGCTCCTTTGCTTTCCCCACGCTCAGGGACAAGTGATGGTTTGGAGGTGGACTTGCTGAAAAACTTCAGCAAAGGTTGTTCTTGCTCAGCCCCTGTCATGAGGTCTCCGGAGGGCTCCGGTTCCTACGGAATTTCCAGATTGCTGCCAGAAGCACAGTTGACCTGATTCTCCTCTCTGTGTGGTTTGAAAAATGTCATATATTTCAGTTGTCATTGGTGCACCTGTTCCTGATCTGAAATATTTAAAGGGGAATCAGAATCTGGCATAAAGATAGCTCCAACAATGAAAGTGGATTGGCCCCTTGGTGCCATGAAATGCAGTACTGCTGATCTTAAACATGGGCTTGAGATTCTTAATGTGGGCAAAACACCAAATAACTGTAGGATTATAAAAATGCTCAGATGTTCAAAAGTTTGTAAATATTTTCATGAACTTTAGGAAATAACTCTGTCAAATGCTCATTTTCATGGTTATACTGTAGCTGCCCTCAGTTTTCCAAGGATTTCGTAGTGAGAGGGAGGTTTGAAAAACGTGTAGGGATACTGTCCTCTGAAAACCAGATACCTAATGAAAACCAAGGAGAGCAGAATAAATTACCATTGATTTGCTTTCTTTATACCTCATCTCCACATGAAATCACTGAGTATTTCACAGGTTTTAAGAAAATTGTAACTTTCTGTGTATGTAACATTTAGAATCTCTTGTCACCCAGGAATATCTTGTTCCTCCCATCCAAGCATTGACATGTTTATTATCAAAACAGATAAACTTGCTCTTGAGATATTATAAGAAGTCATTAAGTTTGAATATTTCTATGCACACTTATGGCCATATATATTTTTATTTATTTCACTGGCAAATATCTTGGGAAGAAGGCATTGCTGCTGCCTGGTGGGAGATCACTGTTCTGCTCAGAGATGCACCTGTAGTCAAAAGACTGGAATTGTGGGCCTTTGCTCCAAGCATTTTACTCCTTGTGATTCCATTACTGATGGAAAAAATGTGTTAACAAAACATCCAAGACTAGAAGAGGTACTGAACTCACCATTCTCCTGGGCAGCCCATATTTATGTTTTTAAATGGGTCCATCAAAGACTTGAAATTCAAGGTTTATCTTAATACTTTTACACTGAGATTCATAAGACTACAAAAAGCACTCTAATAGGAGTTTACCTACTAATGATATTTGCAAAGGCCAGTTATTAATAGCTTATGAAAGGAATCAGGCTCCTTTTTTTATCCCAAGAATTTATTTCACATCTAGGATTATATCCCTCCTTGATTTCATTTTCATTTGATAAAACAAGAAGTATAAAATACAATTTGCAGTGAGTCTGTGCCTGGCTGTGCAACAACTATGTGCTAAAATGCATCAAAAGGCCCTTCCTTCTCAGGGAACACCCCCAAGCTGACATTTCAGTGGCCTTCTGGACTGGTGGTACTTAGGAAAGGAGAGGAAAAAAATGAATGTTTTTGGGCAGCCTTTGAAAGTCCAATGTTTTTATTGGAGGCAGGAACCCCGTTTCCCTTTCCTTGGGAGGTTCAGGGGAGCCTCTCGTTTGGCTAATGAGACACATGGCACCGAATGCCTGAATGGTTTGGGGAGAGATGAAAAGTTCCTCTTTATCCTGCACACAGATCTGGAGAGCCACATGTGTTTCTCATTTCCAGGCACTTTTATTCCAGTTATTTAGATGGATAGAGGCATCAAGCCAGAGTTTCCCCAACAACAACAAAGGTCTTACACTGTCCAAACACACGGCATTCCTGAGCCCACTGGTCATGCCACTGAAAAAAGGTTGAAAGATTCAGCATGGTCTGTTTAAACAAAATAGCTGTGCTGTTCATTTCAGCTCTGCACACAGGCACCAGTGTTTATATGGCTGGGGTTCAGTTTTAAAGTGAGCAGAAAATCTTGGTAGAGACTGCTGGCCCTGCACTTCCTCAGGAAAGGATGTTTGCTGTGCTGGGGATTGAAAAAGTGAACCCAGTTCCTTATCAGAGCATTTTAGTTGCCATGGTTGAGAAATCAACATTTTCTCGTGCAGTTGTCCCTTCTCATTTTTCCTCTTGCTCTTTACTGATCACTGCAGGTTTTGGCTATTCCACACTTGTTAGCAAGTCCAGCCAAGGCTGGTGCTTTCCTTGCTGACCCAAACCAGAGCACTGGGAGAAGTTCATGGACTCTCCAGTTAGGGAGCCCATTTTGGGAAGCCTGGAACCAGAGCCATATTTGTGCTGTGCTTTGCCATGAACCCAGGTAGTTTTTAGCAGAGAACAACTGGATGAAATGCCAGCATTTGTGATTCATGTGGATTTTGCAAACTGCTCTGAAGGAGCTGCTGCAAAGCCTTTGTAATCACCGTTAACATTCCTTGGCCTTTCGTTCTGGCTCTCAGAGATTTACTCCTGATTCAGCCCTGCCTGAGCATCTCTGGTCAGAGGAGTTCCTGCAGGTGGGAGTTTCCCTTCAAGTTCTGAAGGGAAGGGTTTGGACAGGGCAGTGGACAATGGAAAATGCCAGAGAGAAGCTGCTTGGCTGCATACCCCACAATAAACTTTGTAGCCCTCTTCTTGGGCAAAATGAGCACCTTTTTAAAGTTTTCAATACAAAAAATTCTTAGAAGCTTAAATCTAAAATCTCTTTTCTTTCCTGTCCACTCCCTCATGTGGGCTTGCTGGTTTGTTCATTATTACTGGGTTTCTCCTTTGTGCTGGCCTGTTGGCATTGAATATTTAGTAGAGACAAAAAGGAGCTAATTCTTGTTTCCTTGGGAAAACAATTCTGACTTTATAGAGATTTGCATAGATTTTGTAAATATGTGTTAGATTAGGAGGATATATCATCATCCCAGTTGCTTAGATTTTGAGCCTGTGAACCTTAGCACTAAAATAGTTCATGAACAATTCCATCTATTTTCTGTAGAAGTGCTGTTAATGAATGTTGGGATCCACATCCCTCTCCCAGCTTTCCCTGTCTGCAGTTCTCCTGTTGCTTCCCTCCCCACAAGTACTTTTGTGACACCTCAGTAGTTACATCAAGAGCAAGATCAAAGATTTCGTTTTGAAGGTATTTTGGTATCTTCAAATGCAGATAGTTGCATGTTAGGTATTAAAAAACAAAATGAGCACCTAATTACTGTTGATTTCAGAGTTTTGAAACCACAATAGGCCCCAGGAGGCTCCTTTCTCTTAAGCCCCAGTGTGGAGCATTTCCCATTGTTTGGGAAAGCCAATCAGACAGGAGAAGCAGCAGAAGGACTGAGAGGAGCCCAGGCTACCTGAATCTGGCTAATTCAGATCTGGCATGTAAATCTGCTCCCTGGTGACTTCTCTAGGTTCAGTCACACTTTGATCTTTAACTCTCATCTTCTTTGTGCTGTAGCTATTTCAATTCCATTAATTAGACTAACAGTAATTCTTCCTCCTGAAGTAAAATAAATAAGCAAAAATAAACCATCACACCTTCTGCTGGATTCACACCTGGCTGTTTAAAATGCTTACAAAATCACACAGGGTAGAAAGTAATTGCATTGCATTAAACTGATATCCACAGTCTTTCAACAGATTTCTTTGTTTCCATGTAAAACTGTTTTTATAAATGTATTGAAACTCCTTTCTCTCTACTCAAAGGTTTCTCCTAACTCTGTTCATTCTGTGTGAACACCTCCCTTCATCAGAACTGTTACATTTTATATCAACAACCTTTGCTGAAAGTTTTTCTTTACCTGGTGCCTTGAGACAAACCAAGCCTCAGGTTTCTGGAATGAGCTCACAATGGAGGTTTTGCTGTGTTTAGTATTTCTGTATTTCATACATTTGAAGGCATGAAAGGTCTAAGCAAAGGAAGTGGTTTCACTCTAATTTACAGTCATGTTCTCATTGAAACTATAGACTATGTTTTCAGCTGCATCAACGTGGAAGCCTAAAGCAACATCATCTTTAATTACAAGTTCATAAACTTCATTTACATTCTGTTTCTGTGTATCCAAAGCTTTGTGTGAATGTGGGAGGACAAATTGCCTGGCATGAGAGGAAACAGAGGGATTTGGAATAATGATGTGCTGAGCAGAGAGGGAGCAGCAGTGACAGAGCCATACAGCCCCTGTGGGCAACAGAAGGGAGAGAGGGGCATCTCAGGTGTGGGGCAGGGACTGGCAGCTCTCTGTGGGCTCTGTGGGGCTGCCCAGCAGAGACTTGGGGAGAACAGGGCTGGTGTTTCTCTAAAATCATAACCAGCCATGAGTGCATGGGATCGATTTCATCCCTGTGTGAACAGGGACAGGAGAAGTTCCAAGTTCTTGTCCAAGCTCATTGCTCCTGACCAAACACATTTTATGGGTGTGTGGGGTCTAGACAATGGATCTGCCCATGGTTGCAGCAGCTGCTGGGCCCAATCTCTCTCTCATATCCTACAGATTAATAAAGCTCGTGCTAATTGACCTTGGCTTGAGAGTGATGTGAGCCACGAGCGTCTGGTGGCACCTCTGAGACAACTGGGCCGGGCCAGAGCTGTGACATCCCTTCAGCTGTGTCCTCTGGCATTGTGTTCATCACCAGGCTGAGCAATCTGAGCCACTGCAGCTTTCTCCCACCATCTGCAGGGCCTCCTGGGTGAGAAACAGATCCCTCACTCTGCCCTAAATATTCCCCAACAGTGCCTTCAGTCAGTGCCTCCTGAGGGCTCACAAGTAACTTGGTCTCTGTCCCTCAAAGAAATTACTTTATAAGTTCTTCTCCCCATGCAGGTACTTGAGTCCTGTAGCTGGGCTGGGCAGAGCCACCAGCAGCAGGACAATGAGGATGAGGTTGGGCTGTTCTGTGGCCTTTTATGTTTTCTAGGCACAACATCTCCCCTGCAATTGCAGATTTGGTAGGAACAAAACTGAATAATGCAAGTGCAATTAATATTTCCTCACTGTTCTTCTTTAAGTGAAGCCATTGGAAGTGTGAGTGCATCTAAGGACATTGTGTCTGTTTTTTTCATAAAATCTAGTACTGACATGGCTACTAATTAAGGATTTTTTTTATATTTACATGTTATTATTAAAAGACATGTTACAGACAGAAGTAAGAGACAATAGTGTTTCCCTGATAAATCCCCATAAATGTATATTTTTATTGCTGTTATGTTTGAAGTTTTTTTATTGGCACATTGCAAGTGGCATTTTTCCATCTCAGGAGGAGCACGAAATGTCCAGTTGTTTTTTTGACTAATCTTCAAGAACAAGACTGTGTGGTTGGTGACAGGAAGGAATCTCACTTTGAATTTTTAGTGGTGATGATGCCAGTAATAGCAGGCAGGTGCTTCAATATCGGTGTCTTTGTACTGACCCTTGGAAACATCCTTAGAATCTGTGACATTTTTAGCTCTGCTGACTTTCCTTGCCACCTCTCAGTGGTTAGTTTGGTACAGCTTCACCCAGGACAAACATTCAAAGTCACCTTTCTGTGCCTGTCAGCTCTGTCCCAGCCTGCCCTGATCACATTTACATTGATTAATATGTTGTGCTGAGTAATGAGCCCTCCCCAAACTTTGTATAACTGCATTTGCTCTGTAAATGACAACGGCTCACTTTGACTTCAGACCCAGTTCTTTCAGAGATGCATCAAGGTCTTCCTCCCTTTACTCTCTGAAGGGTAAAGTCGCTGATCTGAAACCAGCACCTTGTGAAACACAGCCCAGATTTTGGCTTTAAACCAGTGTTTGTATTGGAAGATAGTTTAAAATAGTTTAAAATGGATAGTTTTAAATTGCCTCAGGGAAGTTAGTGCAGGCAAGGCCCAGGTTGTTTTAGTTTCTTCTGTGTGGTCAGAATCCCTGTCCTGCTCAACATGAGGAGGGTCATGTCCCTCTCCCTTTTACACCAGGAGGTATCAGCAGCAAAGGACCATCCTTCCAAGAATTATAATTCTTCATCCTGGTCTTTAAATTGTATTTTAGTGAGAAGGTACCTATGGAGAACAAGGACATTTTTCATATTCTAACACTTACTCTGCATGCAACAAAAGGGAATTGCATCCCATTTGCCCCGCTCTGTTCCTAGATGCATATTCTGATAAAAATCCTTTCTCATCATGCTTTCCCCACGTTTTCAAAGCACTTCAGAAGTGTTGTGGGATCTGCTGGAATGAGGTGTTGTTATTAAAGGTGTGCAGGTGAAACCATCCATCTTGATTTTTCCCCTTATCCACTGGGGTGGACAAATCAAATCTTTTGTCTCTTTGGGGGGTGGAGAGAAGTAATTTTTACTAAATTTCACAACAGTAGGCTGAGGAAATTATCTTCCTATTTCTGCTGTGTCTGGCATTCTGCTATAGTTGGTCTCAGGTAGATTTCAACTCTGCACTCCTGCATTGTCTTCCTTCCTCAGAAAAATGAATTTGTTGCAGAAACTTGTGTGTTGTTTGAATTTTTGCATGTTTATATGTTCTGTGTGAAGCTGTAGCAATGCCTTAGCCACATAAATTTGAAGAAAACATTAAAAAAAATCCCAAACATAGCTTTAGTACCTGTGCAAGGGATCTGGCGCTATGGAGCTGCTGCACCCCCTTTGTCTGAGTCTGCTGTGACCAGGAATTGAGGGCATTACAAATCCTGGGGTGAAATCCATCCTTTCTTGCCAGCTGATGTGGTTTTTTTCAGCATCAAACTATTTGAACCATTGCAAACTTTTCCACATAGATGCCATTACATTTTTGACCATTTATCGTGGTGCGTGACAAAGAATTTGTGCTGGTAAAGGAGTCCCCAGATTCCAGCTGATAATTCCAGAAGTTCTGACAAAGCAGCAGTGCCCTGATGGTTCCAGTTCTGCTGGGTGGTGGTGCTGTCCCTCTGCATTTCATCATGGACATGAAACCTGGAGCAATTAGCATTTCCTCCTACTGTAGCTTTTAAAGTATTTTTACTTTGCTACTGTCTAGTTCATTAAAAAGGGTTTTCAAGCTCCCAGTAACAGAATTACTATTGACAACTTCATTAGAACCATAATTCCAGCACTTTCCAGAAGATCCAGTGTGATCTATGGCCACAGCCTATCTCCAGTATATTTACAGCTCCCCAGATTCATCACCCTCAAACTCTGAAGGGCCAAACCCACCAGTTTTTGTGAACTGGATTTTAGCCCTGAGTCCCACCAGCCTCAAAAATTCTTGGAGAATTACAGAGCTGTCAGCTGCCATCTGACTGTTCCCATGGCTGGAAAGATGCTCCATGTGCAGGTGTGCTAAATTTATAATTGCAATTTATAGACAGCAGTGCAGGGCCCAGCCTGGAAGGTAAAAACCACCGAGCAGCACAGCTTGGGTGGGAGCTGTAAGCACACAAGAGCAGTTTGTGGAGTTCAGCAGCTGTTTGGGGTCCAGCTCCTTGGACAGAACAGAAACTCTCTGGGCTCTCCTGTCTCACTCCCTCTGCCCAGACAGGCCCTGCAGTGCTGGGGTGAAGTGCTGCCCTCTCACACCCCAGGTATTTATGTTGTCCTCTGCTTACCAGGACTCAGGGTCTCCTCAATAATAAACTCAAGTGCAATGCAGATAAGGTGTTCAGGTTCTGAGTTATTATTTGTATTATTGTTGGATTTACAGGCTGTTTGCCAGGAGTCCTTTACTCTAGAGCAAGAATAACAGTGGAAAAGCAGAAAAGGAAAACATCCTCCCCCTCTGATCCCAAAGTCATCCCTGTGTGGCAGCTTCTCTTTTGGGGAGACTTTAACACTTGGCTTAGGACACAGCAATAGGAGAGTTCTGCCTTTCCTTGAAGGTAGTTTGTATGTGAGCTTCTGAAAGCTTGGATCTTTGTTTTCTGAGTAATTTAAGCAGCACTTATTTGGGTTGGTTTAGATGGGAAACATTTCAGGGGTGTTATGTAAAACAGGAAAAATCCAGCAAAGCATATGAGAAACAGGGGCGAAATCCTGGCCCCAGTGATGAGGAAAGCACAGTCTGGAATCAAATCAGGCCCCTTCATACCCAAAAATGTATTTATTTGATGTTTGGAGATAACATCAATGTGCTGTTTGTACTTGCTGGCAGGATAAAATTGGCATAGAAAGGAAGATCTCTCAGAAAGTAGTTGACAGCTCATGCAATATTTCTATTTAACACAGGGTAAAGGAGATCAGAATTAATTTGGTGTTCTGTCAACTTCCACAAACACTCCCTAGCTGAAGTATGCTGTGTTTTCATTTAGGGTGGGATTGCACTGGAGTTAAACAGGATCTTGGGATCCACCAGAGAGAGTTTGTGAGAGAAATATTTATTTCCAATTGTAGTTTTCACTGTTTTGAACTGAATGGTTTCCAGCTCTCACATTAAGACCGATTTTGTTCCAGGTTGATGCTCCAGAAACAGTTCCATAGAAACACTTTTCAAAAATTGTTATATTTGACCAAGAAGTGAAAAAAACCCCACAAACCAACAAACCAATACCCCACCTGAAAATTGGCTGTTACAATTAGAGTGTAATTTGATTCAGATGTTTTCAACAGGTGTCCCTCGTTAGGGACAAACCAATCCTGGGCAGGGTGGGGCTAGGCCAGTATAATCCTGGTTTTCAGCCTTACCAGATTGGGTTTAGGTATCTAGTTGTGCAGCTAAACTTGGTTGATGAGTTTGTACTTAATTAGATTTTTTTTTTTTTTTAATCACTCTGTAGAGTTTTGCTCCTCAGTTTTCTACAGATGAAATGATGGAAAGCTAGATTTGAGTTTTAGACTTTCTCTGGCTAGCATGAGCTGGTCTTGACTTGAAGCTCCTTTGTCTGCCACCAGTGGATCCACTGAGAACAGAGGCTCTTATCCAAAGGTAAGTTTGTGTTTTTCTGTGGAAGTTTTTCAGGATTGTTTGTTGGTTACACTACAGTTTTTCAGGATTGTTTATTGGTTACACTGTGTGGTGAACGTAATTGAAAGATTTATGCTGGCTTTGGAGATTAAATGCACATCAGTAAAAGCCATGGAGTTAAGTAGGTCTGTTTTTAATGGAGGAAGGAAATGTATTGATAAGGCATTAGGAAACAACTTAATGCTGAGGAGAAAAGGAGTTCTCTGTTTCCAAAGCCAACTAAGGATATTATTTTGGTTTTCAGCATTTTGAGAAGTTCTGTGTTTGTGTTTTAGCATTGAACTTGAGAAGTGCCAGAAAGCAATTCCTTGCCTGAGCTCAACTCTTGGGTTTTTTAATGTAAATTGCTAAATGGTGCCTTGAGACGAGGCAGTGCCCTGTGTTCTAGAGGTGCTGTAGGGCTGAGCACAGAAGTCTGATGTTTCTGCTTTAGGGCTGTGGCTGATGGAATCCAGGGAGAGAGGAAATGGCCATAATGTGAGTGTGGAGAAGGAGAAGGGGGTGGCTGGCACCAAGTCCTAACATGGTTCCAGTTTTGTAGCTCCAAACTGGGGGAAAACTGATGCTTTCTTTTGACTCTACAGACTGAGGTGAGATGTGTGGATGTTTACAGCTGGAGTATGTTGGAAGTGGAAAATCTCCTGGTCAAAATAATTGTGGAATTTTAGTTTAGAAGGAATTGGTGAGAGGCTCTTAAATAGTTTAAAGAATAAAAGGTTATGAGGCAATCGTTATTCTCCATATTCACCAAGTGTTGGACAAGAAATAATTGACTTGATTATTAGCAAGGTTGAATTTTTTTTTTTTTTGGGTAATTATTTTTAGTGCAGATGTAAACTCCCTAACCATGGGGATGAGCTGCTGAGAGCAATTGTATAACCTTGCAATTAGAGGTGTTAAATAACAAGATGGAAAAACACCTGTTTAAAAATCATGCAGCTACACCTGAACCTGATTCAGGGCCTGAGGATGGACTGCCCAATCTCTCAGGAGCCTTTCCAGCTTTTTGTTCTTGTGGTTTTGCAAACAGCCTTCAATTTTGTGGTAAAGGAGTTAAAATGGTGACTGTTTTTAGCAGCATTTGTTTTATTTGTTCACATGGTCCTTAATCCCTGGATTCATTGAAACAAAATCCAAACCTAGCAGGAACTTTTAAGGAAGGCTGGTATTTTGCTTGGGTTAAACTTTCTGGGCTGACTGAATTGAGAGAGAAAGTGCTGTTCTCAGAATCACTCAGTTGGTAACACCTGTGGGTGGCTGCAGGTGGGAGTAAAGACCCACAATCCCAGGCAGCAGTTTTTTTTGGACCCGGTTCTTGAAAACAGAAATGGGAGAGTCTGAGGTGTGTAATCCTAGGAATTTCTTGCACATCCCTGTTTTTCTCTCCTGTTTGAGGTGATGTTTGCTGTTCCTTACATGGTGAAAGTCTGGATCTCTCTGTTCCCAGCTGAATGTCCCACTCACAGGTCTTGGAAGCCTGATGGGAAGTTGACTTTACTTCTCATGCTGTCCCTTACTGAGCCACCACAAAGCAAAAATATGGTTTAAAATGAGAACAATCGGGGCTGAAAGTTGCAGTTTATTTGTGGTTTTTTTTCAGGTGCTGTCTTTTCCCAAAAAAACCTTTGTTCCTGTATCTGGAAGAGTTGTTCACTATTTAAAACAGTGGCACAGAGTATTTCTAAAACAGTGGGGTGGTGAATGCACTGAAGTTGTGTCCCAGGCTGAGTCAAATAGTCTCTTTATGGAGACTATTTCTGCTTCTTGGTTTGTTCTGTTATTTTTCTACCTGTAAAAATAGAATTCAGGCTTCAGGCCAAATGAATTGAGTAGCTGTGTATCATGTTTTGATCACTGTTATTTGTAAATCAATTCAATTTTAAGATTCAAAAAGTGATTAATTAATGTTGGGTATGAGGAAGTTGGTTCCACGGGGTTTTGGATGTGTTGAAGTAATAGAAATATTTATTATTAAGAAGGAGGGTTAAGAAATTTTTTCACTGCATAAAAATTTGCTTTATTACTTTATTTTTATCCCTTTATTTTATACTGATATATCAGTAGTGATTAATTGTGCTTGATATAGAAAAATCAGCCTTAAAGACTTCATGTGTTTTCCAGCTTTATTAGTTTTTTATTCCATGACTGAAATCTTGCTTTAAATGCAGTTTCTCACCTTTTTAAATGGGGGGGAGGAACACCCCACAAATATTTTGATTTATAAATATGAAACCAAACATTTTGATTGAATCTGATGGACTTTGTTTTCTCATTGGAAGCTTTTTCTGAGGCTTTTCTGTTCTTGCAAAAATAAATTGTAAGGTACAAATTCTGTTAGAAAGCTGGGAAAAGTTTCATCCCAAGTGCTCTGACCATTGCTAGTGAAAAAAGCCACAGTCTCTGTTTGCTCTTGTTTGTAGAGAAATTCTGCTGTATTTTGACCTCATTTCCATCTTTCAGCCAAAGCTCTTGGCAAAAGGCACCTTCTGCTTTTGGAACTGCATTGTGAAGTGGGATCAACATCTCCATAGGCAGCTCTCCATCAGTACAACATGAATATAATTTTTAATAGTCCATTTTATCACTGGTTTTATTTGCAGCCCCACTGGGCCGTAATTAGGGATGATCTGTGCTGCAGTAATTTAGACTCCCAATTTTACCTCATCCTTGGCCCAGCATTCCTCTCCTTGCCTGTGCTGTGTGTGCTGGACAGCTCTGGTGAGGAAAGCCAGGGAAGAAAAGAAGATATCCAAGGAGCTCACAATCAGACATGTATTTAACGTGTGATGATTACACAGTTGCTTTATTTAAGTAGGTTTTTCCTCCCTTAAACTCCCAGAGCTGCCTCATCCCAAATTTTCTGTCCCACAGCACCTCAGGGCCTGGCTGCAGGTGTTGCCTGGTCCCTGCAGCATCTCCCCCCAGTTCCATGTTCTCAAATCTGTTCCCATACCTGTATCAGCTGATCTCTGATCCAGCAAACAATTCCCTGTTCCAGTTGTTGTTTGCTGCCTGTGTTGGGCTGTGATAGGAGCACTCTTACATCTGTACATGTTAATCTGCCCGTGCTGAGCCGTGCCCCTGGGTGGCCTTGTCATCCACAATCAGTGTCAGCCTTCCCTGTGCTTAGTGTTTGGGCTTAAATAATCATATTTTCCTTCTTGGAGACTTTGCTTTGCAGCAGACCATGGAATGTCAAGTGGACGTTATCATTTGTTTGGCCCTGCTCCTGGGGCGCCTTAAAAGTTGGGCTGTTTATTGAAAAATCCACTTCCTTTAGGTGAGCAGATAAATTAGTTGTGTTTTTTTTTTTGCTATCAGAAAATGTGACAGCAGGCTTCTTGCATATTGCAGTGACTGAAAAAATAAAGCACTTTGTTAGCTCATGTTTACAATATATCAGTTTAGTTTGGATACAAATTACTTACAATTCTTTGCTTTGGAGGTGACTGAAAGTCTCATAGTCCCACATTTCAGGGAGGAGGGATATAAAAGGGAACAGTTGCTCTCATAATGTCTGCCTGTATTCATGGTGTTTCTGTGTTGAAAGATGAAAAAGATAGAAGGGAAGGCACTATTTATGAAATGTACACTTTCTGTGTACCTGGAGTTATGAATTTGGCTTAAGCAACAGGTGAGGGTTCAGTAATTCTCATTTTATTGATGTGGTTTACACATATTGACCTCTTTTCTAGAGCAGTAATGTTCTAGATGTGCAATTTCTGTTGTGGTTTCTAGAGCCCGGAATTGCTCACAGCAATTCATTGTCCCTAGATTTGAGTAGTAGAGTCTTATTTGATTTGTAGAGCGAATAAGAAAAAAGTGCAAAGCAAATAAGCAAATAAGAATTTAAATAAAAAAGTGAGCTTTTGTTTGAAAACCTTTTGGTTTTTTCCTTAGTTAAGTTTGTCACAGGCTCATGACTGACCTATAGGTAGTTGTTTGTCCTAGAAACCATCATGGCTACTAAATATATGGAATTTGAGAAAAAAAAAATCAAGGTTGTGCTGAAATGAATGTAGTTAAAATTCAGAAAGAGAGATTCCTTAATTAACTTAATAAAATTACTAATGGAAGCATTTTAACTGCTAAATTTAATTTACTTGTCAAGATATCAGGCTACAAAGAGGAGGGAAGAGTGGAAACTCTGCTTTCCATTATGATGTGCTCTATTATAGAATAAATTTGCTTAAAATGAAATATATCACAAAAAGCCATCAATGACATCTTAATTTGGAACAGCCAGTTGAAAAGTAATTAGACTGTGAAGCAATCAGTTCTAGTAAATCAGTGTTTCCCTTTACATAAACATTCGTTTTTGCTATTTATAAATAGGAGAGACTTCCAGAGTCTCAAGTAGCAAGGACTTTGATTGTGTTTCTACTGTATGTGTGTTCTATTTTACATCACAAAACTGTCAAAATAAAAGGAATTGGGGCTTGATTGGGAATTGATCCAGGGAAATGCTGGAGCAGAGGTTTCCTTTTAACCCTTTAGGAACATGGTTCCATGGGGCCTCCTGTTCCCACTGACAGAGGTTCAGCTGTGATGGCAGAGTCTTACAAAATTAACCTAAATCCACTTCCAGGAAAGTCAAAAACTAGAAACACTGGGGGAAAAATTCACTTTAATTTTCACCTTTCTGGTTGTCCATTCTTGCATTTATCTTTCTAAGACCCTTGGTTTGGATGGCCATGAGTGAATCCCATATTCCAGGAACTGGGTTTGCAGCTCACTCACCTGTTGTGCCTGGAGTTTAAAGTTGGTGTTGGGATCTGCTCAATGCCAGGAATTTCTCTTCCAAATGGAGCTGGTGAATGGAAACTATTAAATTTACTTTTCTGAAGGGGGATGCTTGTGGCAAGGGAGGAAGGAGGGATTCTGTGACAGAATCATGGAAGTTTTTGAGATGAACTGGGAAACCTCTATGCTTTAATTTTTACCAAAAAGTTATTAACCTTTTAAACCATACCAGAAAAACAGAGCGTGAAGTGAAATTTGAAATTGAACAAAAGAAATTGTCATACATGGCACAGGACTCCTGGTAGAGCTCAGATCCTCGTTGGTGTGAAGGATTTTTGTGTTTTCCTTATGGTAAAATCTTTGAGCTGCACATGCAGCTCTGGTCTGGGTGCCAACACTGAGGTGGGAACTGCTGCTTCCATTTGGGTCAGTGCTTGGGGCAGGGTCTGCGAATGCTGGAGGCACTTGTGGGTGCTCTGAAAAGTGAGTTTGGCTAACATCATTTAATGCTGGTCTATGTGAGGAGAGGGAATACCCCAGGAAGTAAAGCAGGAAAGTGACACTTGTAGTGAAAACTGAATTCATCAAAGTCCTTTCAGGTGGGACTTTCTGCCAAGCAGCCCATGAGTTGAAAGTTTTTGTTTTTCATAGTTTAAGAGCAATTTGCCTGGCAAATCATAACTGCCAAACTTTTCAGAGGCAGATTTTGGCTTTTCCAGTCAGGTAAAATAAAGCTGTGCCTGTCTTTACAGCTGAATTTGACTGGATGTGGTCCCCTCTGCTGTCCCTGTCCCTCACCAAGGCAGCACCTTGGCAGAAATGCCAGTGGCATAACTTAGAGGAGTGCTCAGAAGGCAGCCTGGGGTTAGAGCAGCTTCATGTGCTGCACACAGCTTGGGTGCTACAAGTCTGCGAACTCTTTAAGGCCAAACTTATTATTTGGGGTGTACAATTGTAAAGAAAAGTGTTACAGTTTAACACAGGGCTGTTGGGAATGTGCTTTCAGTAAATATGCTGTTTATAAAGCAGCTTTTTAGCAAGAAGCAAGTTTATTATTAATTCTAATTTAATCTCTTTGGTTTTAAATGCATATATTTTTACTGGTGATTTCAGAATTTAAGCTGGAGGCATTAGTGAAAATGCAGCATGTTCTGTTAATTGGTGTGAGCATTCTGCTGAAAACTTTTATCATTGAATGCACTTTGGCTTTTCTGTCACTGGGAAATAATTCTTTGATGTGCATCTCTGTATATTTCCTAGTGGTATCTGAACCTGCTGGTAGTGCACAGATTTCTTGCCTTTAACCTGTTTTGATCACAAACCCATTCGTTTGGGATCACAAAAATCAAGTTGTTCCTCTAGTTCAGGAAAGCTCTGTTGGTTTCCTTAGTCAGCAGCTGAGCTGCAGCAAGTTTCCCATTTTGGGGCAATGGTGATGAGTTGCTGCAGCTCCTGGAGCAGGAGAGGCTTTCCTGAGCAGGGAGGATGTGCAGGCAGGCAGGGCTGCCACCCCTAATTGCTGCCTGCTGCAGGGCTGTGCTCTCCAGATCCTCTATTATGGGGAAAAGCTCCAGCTTTAAAGATGAATTGGTGACTGTTCAGTACAGAATCTGCTGTGTCTGGATTGTGCTCTTTGGGAGTTCTCACCTCCTTTTTTCCTTAATAAACTTGCAGGTTATGGTCATTTTTGTTGTCTTCGTGGTGCTGTTATGGGGGCAAAAGGCAGCTGCAAGTGCTGTTTTTACCACAACTGCCTGTCTTGTTTCTCTTCTCCTGCTGCCTTTCATTCTTCACAGAGTAATAGGAGAAGGGTAAACAGAAGAAAACCCAGTTATATTTTGATGTGAGCACAGTGTGCATCATGACCATGACTTGTGTATCAGAGAGCTTCAGTTTCCTGTTGACTTGGTGGCATGATATTTAACTTTCTCTTTTATAATTTTGTTGTTTACAGCAATTTTGTGTTTCTGTTTAGCCTAATGATTACAGCAGAGTCCACCCCGGAGAGTTCAGCCTCCAGCCTTTGAAGGCCTCATTTGAACATCTTTGCAACTGCAAGGAATGACTTGAGGCTGTGCTATTTAACACAAAAGAGAAGAGGAAAAACCTAGTGAAAAAAAAAACCCTCTTATTTTTGTTTGTCCCTATTCTGGATTGTTAATGGCTCTCAGAATATAGGTCAAAGATATGTGGATATGCAGTAAATAAAGGCTGGGGCTGGCAGCTGTTAGTGGAGGGTATGAGGTGCTTTGTCTAAAGGCACTGAGGGTTTAACACAACCTTGTTCCCTCCTGCCCTTCCCATTCCTGCTCCTGCTTGTTCTTTGCTCTGTTGGCTCCCATGACACCAGGCACCCTCCCTCTGCAGCTGTTTGTGATCCCCCTCTGAGGGGCACAGGGAATGCGCAGTACAAACACATTCTGCACTCACCTCAGGTAGCTTCCCTCAGTAATTTGCATCCCACGGTGGGCTTTGCCTTCCTGGGTTCTTCATTGCCATTGAGTAGTTGGTTACTTGGAAGGAAAATTCCATGTATGGGCCAAGGACCTTGAATTGTGGGGTAGAGTCCAGCCCAGTTCCTGTGTCCCAGCGATGTCGCCCCCTGTGCTGGGTGTTGAGTGAACTGTCCCCGCCTGTGTGGTGCAAGGGCACTTTGTTTACAACGGGATATTTGCACAGTGTGTGATTTGTATCCTGATCCCTATTTATTTATTTATTTACACTTCTGTCTGTGCTTGGCATCACTGAGGGTTTAACAGAGATCATCCCAATTGGAGCCCTCTGTATTTGCATCCTCTGGATGCCCCAGTGATCCCTTACTGAGGGACTCATTTGAGAAGCCAAAAACATGAAAAAGTCTTTTTAATACACAGTATCATAGATGAATTAAGTGATTTTTTTTTTTCAGCCACATTACAACAGTTCAGAAATATTGTCATTTAGTGTAGACTTGGTTGTTTTCATTCTTTCCTTCCAACTCACTCTCCGTTCCTTCATTTTCCTTAGCACAGGTTATAGACTTTATTAATTTGGATATAATGGAAGAACAGGCCAAGGGGAAGCAGCTGCAAGGCAACTTTTAAATGTAAATTATAGCATGGTACATGAACTTGATGGTATAAATCTCATAGCACTTAATAGGTTTGGGACACTAAAACATTGTGTGGGACACAATCCGTGTTGGGAAGTCTCATTTCCCATTGATCTGGATGTAAATATCTTCCTGACTGGAGCTGATTGCCCAGAACCTCAGGTTAATGAGGAAAAAGTTTCCAGAGAACCACAGTCCTTGGAGCTGTAGTTTGTTTTTGAGTGTGCTGAATTAGTAGGGTACAAGGTCCAAACTGGATATGTCTGTCCCAGGGATAAAACTAAAGGATTTTTTTAGGAATCTCTGTCTTTTGGAAGGAGACAAACCATCAATGTCTTTCTCTGCAGGTACTGAATCATGTCCTTACCTTTTGGTCATAATTTAAGCTTCTTTTTCCCCCCCAATGAGTATGAATGCTTGAAATAGCTTTTAATACATCCACAGAACGAATTTCATAAATAGACTTTAGCAATCTAATTTGTTGGAGTTTTCTAACTAAATATAATTATCTCATGTGGTTCCAGCACCTTCCTAACCAGCTTGTTACATCATTGGCTGATGACCTTAACTCTGCTGTCTAGGAAGGGAAAATGAAAATAAAAAGGGAAATGAGGTTCCACAGGAAGCAAAGCTGGGGAAGAAGAGACTTCTTAAACTGCACGTGGGCAGCATCTGAGTTTCAGACAGGTCCTGCACTGGTGGGTTCCTCTGCCATTCCAGAATGTTCCTACTGACACCCTGGGGGACACGGCAGAGTGAGACCATGACAAACAAATCTTTCAGGCAGGCAGATGATGTCAACCACTATATATATCTAAGTACTTGTTGTTTCTAAGAAAATGAGCTATTTGATGCTTTTTCTGCTGTTTTGCTTGTTGTTCCTAATGTATTAAGTAGCTCTTGGAGCAGCTGCCTTTATGTGTCTGTGGTCCCCAGGACAGCACTGATGATAATGGCAATAATACTTATCACTTAAATGACATTTTACAAATTCCAAGTGTTGGGCAACAAACATTAATTAGTTCTCACGAGAGCCTGGCTGTGAAGTAGGTAAGTGCTGTTATTCCCTGGTGGCACAGAGGGAATCAAAAGCAGAGAGGTAAATCCTTCAGGGAGTCACCAGCACTCAGGCAGGAGCTGAGGCTGGTGACTTTGTGCTTCCCAGCTTGTGTCAGAGCCTGCACTGCCTGTGTCACAGCTTTAAATGTGCTCCTGAATTTACAGAGAAGAACTTGGCCCATTGGTTCTACTGTGCTTGCACCTTCAGGTGCAGCTTACAGGGCTGTGGCAGAGATTCACATGGAAACTGCTGCTGTGCCCCAGTCGCAAACCCAGATTTTGCTGTTAAACTATTCTTTAACACCATTCTTTGGGAATACTCAGAGGTGTGGTAGGAAGAAGGAGGCAGAGAGAAAGCTGAGGTGTCAGTGTGGTGAAATCATCCACACACAGGTCAAAATGGACTTTTTTTAAGGCAGAGATGCTATACCAGATGTTGAGACTGCTGTACTAGCAATGTCTCCTGATGGTGCTGGGAAGGGTGAAATCATAAGTCAAAATCAAATCAAAACCGTAGCAGAATGGTTTGGGTTGGAAGAGACTTTAAAGACCATCGTGTTCCAGCCCCTCTGGTGTGGGCAGAGACACCTTCCACTGTCCCAGGGTGCTCCAAGCCCAGCCTGGCCTTGCTCCCTTCCAGGAATGGGGCAGCCGCAGCTGCTCTGGGCAGCCTGTGCCAGGGCTTCACCACCCCCACAGGGAAGATTTTTTTCCTAATATCCAATCTAAACGTGTCCTCTGTCAGCCTGAATCCATTCCCCCTTGTCCTGTCACTCCATCCCTTGTAATCCCCCTCCTTCTTTCTTGTAGATTCCCTTCAGGTACTGGAAGGGCACAATTGGGTCACCCCAAAGCCTTCGCTTTTCCAGACTGAACAAAATTTGGGGATCTTTCCTACCTATCCTAGATCGTCATGGAGGCACTTCTAAAGCTGTTTTGATCACTCTGTGCCTCTGATTGTGGTACTTGGATTGAGTCAGTTAGAGGAATACTCCATTCACAAGCCCCTCCTGTTCCCGAATTCCTGGCCTGTAAGCTTCTCTCAGAGGTCACCAGCAGTTTATTTCCAAGGAAGTTGTCACACCAGGACAGTGATGGTGCTCGGTGGCCCTGTGACAGCTATTCCTGTATCCTGGTAACAGCCAGACAGAGCCAGGGCTCCAGTGTTTGGTAGGCTCTGGGTCTATTTATATGTTGAGATCACCCCACAGAAATTTGCAGTCTGTAATAAAATCATGTTTAATAAACCGTTTCTAACTGTCTTTCACTGCTGTTGTATCTTAAAATAGTTTTTATTGATCAGCAGATGCAATATTTCTGAATATTCTTGGGTGCAGTAAATGTCCCTTCTGTCTTTTGGTGACCCTGTAGATCACGTATTAACAGCTCAAGTTCCCCATTTTCTGCTGGAAAATACATTTCTGAGCAGGATATTTTGCATGTCACAAATCCAGAGCTTGAATGTCCACCTACAAGTGGGAGGTGTCCCTGCCTGTGGCAGAGGGTTGGAACTGGATGAGTTTTAAGGTCTCTCCCAAACAAAATCATTCCATGATTAATCCCAAATGACCTTTTCAGGATTAAATGCCCATATCTGCATTTAAGATGTCATGGATCAGATCAGTGGAGCCAAACTGACACTGCTTTGGATGTTTCTCTGGCTTTCCCAGGTTCTGTTCTGCAATTGTTCCTTCATTTTTGTGCTGTGGCTATTGGCAGCTGCTTTGACTGAAAGCTGAAAATATAAGTTCCTCAGAGGTGTTTTAAGCTTGGTACCTTGAAAATAGTAAATTAATTATCTTTGAGTTCCATACTTTTTGTTGCAATTTTCCATGCATTCTCAGTTTCATTCTCAGTTAATTGCTTGTGCAAAGCCAGAAGAGGAAGCTCAGACCTGTAGGCAGCTTCCTGGCTCTTTGAAACAATTTGAGGGACAAGGCAATGGATTGAAGCCCAGTGTGAGTGCTGCTTACAATAAAGGCAGTTGTGGAGATATTTGTCTCAGTTTTTATGAGTAGCCAAAGGATCATCAGTAAACATGATTAAATTCAAAAAGCTGTGAAGAAGAGGCACTCGTGTGTGTGTGTGTGTGTGTGAAGTCAATAATTGCAACAAACCCGTATTGTCTTGCAATTACAAAGGTGCCTGTGTGGTCCATGTTGGTATTTGATTAAGGGGAGAGGAAAAAGCCAAATACCTTCAAAAAACTCAGCAGAATCTGTGTTCTGAATGTACTTGAGTGAATCTAAATAGTGAAACACACATGACAAATAGAAATCATGTAGTGCTTGGAGACCTCTACAACCTCAAATCATTACTCACAATTTATTTGCTTTTCTCTCTGTAAATCAAAACTTTATTGTTTGAAGATATTTATGGCATTCAATTTCCTATTTTTTTTAGTGGGGCTGTAGGAAAAAAGTGAACAATTTCAGTGCTTTGCCTTTGCCTTTCTCCTCATTTTAGTGTGTGTTGTAGCACATGGAAATGTGTGCAGGTGCATAAAGAAAATTACATGTAGTTCTTAATCTTTCATCCACCCAAATTTTGCATTTTCCTTTTTTAGTCATGTTGCCATCTTTATTCTCTTTGCCCATCTTCCTGTGCTCCTGTTGTTTCTCTTTAAATTTTTGCTTCTTGCTTCTTTTTTTCCCCTTCCTCTTTCACAGTCTTGTGTTCCTGGAGGTGAAACTCTGACACACTAAACCAATGTGCCATTTCATTCCCCAATTTTTATGAATCTCTTAATTTTGTGCTCTGAGTGCAGGTGCTGTTTTCTGATGAGGTGAAGAATTGGTAGGGGAAAATACAGTTAGCAGTGATTAATACCCAGTGAAAAATAAAATGTGAGAGAGAGGTGAAAAATGCCAATAATGAGCAGGATCACAAAACCAGGGAATGAAGTGGTCCATTGATTTTAGTGTGTCACCCTTTTGTTTCCAGAAATGCAGGTTATAACTCCCAGTGCAGGCTGCTGGTAAAAGGGGATTTGATCTCTCCCAGTGCCTGGGTTAGCACTGGTTTATGGCTGTGACACAGTTGGGCGTGGGTGACACTTCTTGTTCAGGAAACAACTGTGGGACAGCTTGAGGTTGGGATGTGGAGCTGCCCCTGCTGCCTCATACAGGGAAATACCCCCTGGAATTCTGCAGGAGTTGGGCTTCTGACTTGCACAGACCCTGCGTTTACAATTTGAATAAAATCAGTTGCATTCTGCTCTTGTATTAAACAGAATTGTGGAGACTAAGCTTAAGCATTCACAGCAATAAGAATTCCTGAGATGCCAATCAAATGTTAATCTGTATTAAAGGTGAGACAGCCACCATGTCACACCATATTAATCATTGCTTTGTACACAGTCTCAAACACAAAAGTGAATCAGATCAGTCCAGCTCTTAAATTTCTTCCGTCTTTTCAAAATAGGACCAAATCAGTAAAAAGTAAAAGAAAACACAGTAATAACCATCACCTCATAAGTCACTGGTATCTGTGTCATCTCAATTAGAATTTAAACTGAATTTTGGAGAGTGTAAGGCCAACAACACTCCCTGTGAAAGAACAGCAGTGCTTCAAACATCCAAATCTGCAGATGACCTGCATTGCTTATGTTTGCTGCCTTGAAGTTTTGAAAAATTCCCTTTCTTTGGCTCTGCAGTGTCACACTCGAAAACATTCAGGTTGGGTTTGTTGTTCATTACATAAAAAATTAATGATCTTGAAAGTATTATCATGTTTGTTTTAAAGAAACTATTTCCTACGCTTTAATTAAAAGTTATAATTCACCATCTTTTGACCAAGTTATCTTAAATCTTAATCTTATTGGTAATGGGTACTGGGTCAGATTCAGAGAGAAATACAATCCTTACTTAATGCAAACAGTAAAAATATCAGCATTTGTAGAGATATGGTTGAGTTCAATTCATGTGCTGTACTAACTCTGCCTGTTAATTAGAAATATTCTCCTACTTATGCAAGAATACTGGGGGAAAAGGGCATTCTCTTCCTCGTTAGATATTCCATGGGAATCACAAATGGACGAAACCAGGCATAATATGATGACTGTTTTGTTATTAAAGCACTTTAATAAGGTTAATGCATCCATATGAATGGTTTTCAAAATAAGTTTCTGTAGTTTTGAAGGTATGCTCTGGTCTAGTACAGTAATAAAGAATTTCCATGTGGGGAAATAGCCAACCTTTTAATTTTGGTGTGCAGAGTTCTCCTTTATTTTCCATTTATAAAAAGCCAATGAAATGCACAGTTCGAGATGCCTATGGAAGTAATTCCCCTTATTCTCCGTGCATTCTGCTTAAAAGCTGGCTTATTGTGCTGTATCTGAGGAAAAAGTGAGAAAATACTGACTTTATATGCAAAACAAGGAGTGAAAAGTAAAAATAAAATATGGACCGTAAAGGACAATTTATGCCTTGCTAAAATGTAGAGTTGAGCACTTTTTTCTGCTCTGACTTTTCATAAAGGAGAGCTGAAGCTGCACTGCAAGTCAAAAGGTTTCTAAAAGAAAAGAGAAAATCTTTCTGCATTGAAAACTGAAGCAAGTGGGACCTTATCTATATGCATTACTTTGATTTCAAATTATTTTTAGCATGGCTTTTATTGTACTCATTGTTACGTACATAAATCTTTAAAGTAATACGTTTTGTAAGAAATGGTCATAAAAATTTACAGCCAGTAACTTTTCCCCTGTCCCTTACAATGATATTCTACTAAAACCATTAAATGGTTCTCATTAATGCCCTTTAAATGATTGTGTAATGACCCACAATCGCTTGTAAGTGAACAACCATTAAAGAATTACCAGTTCTTAGCATGCTTTTAAGTACAGTTTAAATACATGGGAGGTAACGTACAATATATTAGAAAAAGTATTAAATTTGAAATGGTAAAAACAGGATGGCTACAAAAGGAAGGAGTGGGTGGAAAACCTCTCCCATGCTGACCACAGCCCTCAGAGAACAGTCCAGCAGCGTTCCTTGTTGCACATTTCCAGCAATGCATCCGTATTTATTTGTTCTCTACAATCACTTGGGTTTATGAGCCTGATATTGAAGTGATTTATAAGGAGTGAAATGACACCACGAGGGTGATTTCCATACAAATATGCCGAAATCCAAATCACATCCCTCCCTAATGGCTGTTATTGGGGAGCGTGACCCACCTGGTGCTTGCAGAGGGCAGCTCTGCTCCCAAAGACAGGAGGAGACATCATCACTTCTGGGGTTGCAATATGAGAGAGGGACATCCCTGTGCACAGCTGACCTTGAGAAATCCCAGGAATGTTCAGATCTGGGTGCGAAGAAACGCGAGTGATTGAAAAGACGTTTTTAATAAAGAGCATTTATTTAATGGGGAGTCAGAGGCACTTTGAGCATCTTGCCCCTGCAATTCCAGCCTAAGCCACTGCTGTGATCCCACCTGGGATGAGGGAGCTCTGTGGCTTGAAGGGGGCGCTTTGCAAATGGGCCCTTCCCTGTAATCCCAGCACTGCCAAAAGCCAAATGCCTTTCACAGCTTGGGAAGGGCCCTTGAGGTCTGGAGGCTGTGGGGACAGCCCACCCAATGGATGCTCTCACACCCAGGCTGCTGGCTGGAGGAAACAATATTCAGCAATATTTGGCAGCTGCTCCATGCAGCAGAGTTCCTTTCTGAACTCCAGTCCTTGTGCTGCAGAGGTGGAAACCTGCCTCAGAGAAACCCACCTCATGATCCAAATACATTTTCTCTTGCTAATGTGATTCTCCTATTCCTACAATAACAAGACTCTCTGTTCAGCCTTGTAACCTTAAAGTGATATCTGAGGAAGGGGGATTTCTGTTTCTCCAAAGCAGGATTATTAGGAAGTGGAACCCTCATTACATGATGTTTTGGTTGTTTTTAGCTCTGTTACTCTATACTAACTTCTGTAATCCAAGTGCTTTGGGCAAGTGGACAGATTTTACTTGACTTCTCAAAACTTCAGGGTTGCAACACAGAGTCAAACAACATGGAAAATAGGTATATGTTTGGGTTTATTTCTTTCTCCTTTATGTCTGAGAGTTACATCTCTTGACTTTCTCTGTTAGCAGCCTGGCTGGCCTGTTGTTGGCTTCAAGTGCAATTGATTTAATTCCAGATCACTTGGTCCAACAGGGATTTGAGTCTAGAGCTCCAACATCCCTGTGTCCAAACCACCAGGATGTGGGGTTGTGATTTTCAAGAAGTGCGCTCTCTCTTTTTCAGTCCTTGACAGAAATTCACTGAAGCCAGTGTGTGAAATATTTCAGTTCCATGAAATTTCATCTAATCAAAATGTTCTAGTTGGTTATGCCCACTGCTGAGAGTATCTGACCACTGGTTTCCAAGGCAGCAGGCAGCCCAAGATCACATTAGACTTCTCAGAATGCTTAGATACACAAATTTCAGCAGCAGCAACAAATGCTTCTGTCATGTTGTGTTTTCTAAGAACTTGATTCCTCCTTATCACTGCAATCTGCATATTTGTCTTCTCCTTGAGTGCAGAATGGGACCAGATAGAGTTGCCAGAGCAGAAAGAGAGAAAACAAAAATGAAGCCTATTTACCATATGACACCAGTAGAGTTTCATACCATTGGGTTTATAGATACTTTTTTTGTACATTTTTCTTTCAACTTCCCCCACTGAACTGCACTTGGTGGTCCTTATCAGCATCCTCATGCTAACAGATTGTGATCCAGGTATAGTGCAGCCATATATTTAACCCATCTGTCAGCACAGCTGAGTTGGATATTTTTAGACTATCAATCACCATGGTAGCTGGGTCTAATATCTTATCTCTGCATCCTGCATCAGAGCAGCTACTTCGGACACTGCCAAATAGGTCCTGGCTAAGAGGTGGAGATCAAGAGATCTCAAAGTTTTCAGAGAGAGGACTGGGTGCTACAAACTTTGTCAGAGCCCAGGCTGGACTGTAGAAGGGTCTTAGTGAAGAACAGGTTGGAGAACTTGTGAATTCATGTGCTTGTATGGGCAGTGATGGGGTCTGGAAAAATATCTAGGCTCTCCAGCCTTGGGCAGTGAGCAACTCATGTTCCTCAGGGCTCCAAGCATGGAGAGGGAAGTTTTTTAACAGTAAGAAAGGGTGAAATGTACCCAGAACATGCCATAGGAAAGAAGTTCTGTGGAGGGTGGTGCCAGAGACAGCTGGAGGCTGGTCCTAAACAGGAGAAGAGGATTTTGGTGGGAAAGGGAGAGAATAATGTGCATTCCCAGGAAGCTGACAAGACTGCACAATGTCGTGGCATGTCAGGTTTTGTGTCACAACAGTTCACCTGGTGAGTCCCACCCAGCACACAGGAGCTGGGCCTGGTTAGTGCACAGTGGGTCCCCGCTCATGGAGCGGTGTCCTGGCAGTGTGGGAGTGACAGAGGCACGAGGGGATGGAGAGGTTCCTGTCTGAGCCAAGGCAGGGACACAGAGTGCTCACACTGGTGCTGGCTCTGCTCTCCTTCCCTGGGCAATGCGTTAATCAGGAGTGCTGTGGATGGCTCAATCCCAAAATACAGATGTTTCTGTGTGGCACAAGTGGGCAGTGTCTGTGGTCCTGCTTGGCAGAGGAGTTGGGATGCTGGGCATAACCCTCCTGGAGGGGCTTGCTGGACTAATTAAATATTCAACAAAGAGCTTGGTTTCTAATCTGGCTATCTGCATTGGGTGGAAATACTGATGGTTTGAAAAAAAAAAATTATATATATTTTATTAGACCACAGCGAATTGGTACCCGAAGGAAGATTTTATTTGTTTAAGTGTGTCTGTGATGAATGCAGTTCTGGTATTCCAAAAGTCTATGTACTGCAGACTGAAAATAGGCTTTTTGCCAAATGGGAATTGAAACGCACATATGTATTACACTATTTGCCTTAGAAGAAATTAATTTTCAGCCAGAAGCAGATAGGATTATTTAATATTTATCTTTAGCTGCAGGAAGATGAATCTATTATTTTATTTTGTTATTTTATGTGTGGTGTTCATCCAAATTTTCCTATAGGAGGTGCTGGTGTATTCTTGTCTGTGCTGCATCAAGGTTAAAGAGTCTTCAGCTGTAAAATTTTTCCAGTGACCCCAGCAGAGACCAAGACCATCCTTTTCCTTAGGACTGGGAGAAGGAGGCCAGGGTTTATCACGAGGGTGTGTGTGTATCCAAGAAGTGCAGGGAAAATTGGGAAGGGAGCTACTTTCCTCAGTTGCTTTCCAAGTTAATAGTATTGTGAAGTTAAAGCATCTTCAGCATTAAAAATGAGCAAAGGGACTGGAACAGTGTAGTGTGTCAAAGCTGACTGATTTAGTGCTGGGGAAGGAATGGACTGGAGTGGATCAAGTTGCAGTCTCACAAAGGATATTGGAGCTGGGGCTGTTAAATATCAATGGAGCATCACCCTGCCCTGTCAGCAAACTTCCATATGACCAGAGTGAGAGATGCTAACATGTCATTTCATGGACCACGTTATGTGCTGCTTACAATGAATATTTCATCCATGGTGCATTACATTTCTGATAAATTGTAACTTCCTGGACAAAAGTTTGGTTAGCTTATCTCTAGTGTCTTTAAAGATCTTTAAGGAGCTCATTTTGCCCCAAACCCACTAGTCAGCAGGAGTCTGTAGGCATGTGGTAGCAATTTAAATTACTGTAACAATGGCAAGTCTCCTTCCTGTAACTAATAAATGCAATTTATAAGGAATGTTAAGTAGCAACTAACAACTTACTACTTTGAATTTCAACCAAACTGATTAAATAATTAAAGAAAATTTGTAGAGTTGAGGTGGAAGGGAGGAATGGTGGGAATTGTGTGCAGACACGTAGATACATTTGATATGACCCTTTGGCTATGTCAACAAGAGAATTTCAGAATCTACTTCCCACCTGCCTTGTCCCAATAACAGGAAAAATATTTTGAGGCACTTGAGGTTGTTTACAACATAGGACCAGAATAAATCTGCTCCACAGAGGTGTTGGTAGAGCCAGGAGGGTAATAGAGCCAAAACAGAGGAGCTGGTGGGACAATGGCTGGCACAGAATGTCCTGGGACTGATGGCTGGCAAAGGGGTGCTCCTGGATTTAAAATCAGAATATCTAATCATCATGAAGTGATCCTGACCTAGAGGAGGGTTTTAAAGCAAGCATCACCCGGCTCTGCACAGCACAGAGCAGTTGGGAGTGAGGGAAGGACTTGTGGAGTTCACTTTCTGTGTCAGGACAATGGGATTTGGAAGGCAGTTTTCCTTTTGCAAAACCTGCGCATTAACTTTATCCAGCTTTTGTATATTCATCCAGCAAAAAAAGCATTTAGATTTTCCCCCAGATCTTGTTGTGACTCCCAGTTCATCTGCCTCAGTTTTCCACACAGCACAAACAACAGCAACTGAAGTTTGAAAAAATAATATGAGATTATATTTTTGGTAGGGATGTTGCAGATTCTCTGTTCAGGAAGTTGCCGAAATACTCAATTATGAATATTACCTTCATTTACTGCTGGATTCCACAGCACTGAGTCCTGTGCTTGGAAAATTCTGGTTTTTGTTGTCTGAGCTATAGCCTGAAAAGTTCTCCAGGTTGTACTTCTGTGCTATGAGACAGTGAAAAAGAGAGAAGGAAAAGCAGAAAAGTTGTGAGTCAGAGGCTTGTTCCATCAGACTTTTTACTACCAGCCCCATTCTTCAATCCTACAAATGGAATAGAAGGAGAGTCAGAAACACTAATGAAAAAACATCAAATATTTAAGGTTGCAGGATTTAATAATAGAAATCTTCAGTGTGCTTTGCCAGGCCACATGGTGTGTGCTGTTATCCATTCAAAATAAAACTCATAATCGTGGCCCTGCAAAGGCTTTGAAATACACCCCTCTGACAATTTACCCATTTCACTCTTACTGAGGTCTTTAAAGGGTTTTTAAACCAAATAGAGCTGTGTACTGCATTCAGGTATCTTTCCAAAAACCTTTCCTGAAATGAAATAATTTATCTGACTTTCCTAGGTCAGTATTATGCTATTGATAAAGAGAGCATGCATTTTATGTTGCAGACTGAGGAAACAAAAACCCCAAAGCCTTTCACTTTATGAAAATAGTGACCAAAATATAAATAATCAATATTACTCCTTTTCAAAAAAATTTTACTGTAAGTTCATGGCATTCAATAAAAATACAGAAATCTAGGTAAAATATTTCTCAAATGGCAGATCCATACATGATTGTTTCTCCTAAGTTGAAAATCCTTGTGCTCAGTCCTTTCACACAGACTCAAAGTGACTCCAAGTGACCCTGGTGTCTGTTTTGATGATTTTTGGGGTGGTTTCTCCTGTGGATAAAAGAGGGTTGTTGGAATGTGTCTGAGGGACAGCTGAGGCTCTTGCATGCTTTGGGATTTACCTGGGACAGGGTCACTTTTACAGCAGAGCCTGCAATTCCCTGGGACAGCTTGATTCATTGCCATTAACAAAGGATGTCTGCAATAAAATATAATTGCTGCCATCCCTTTGTCACACTGAAATGATATTTTTGTGTGGAAAATTGAAAATTTCAGCATTTGCACTTCGCAAATTGTCACACTCTATGTGTTGGTGTTTGAGTTATGGCCTTGCAAGCAGGAAAACACCTCTGTCTTGCCAAGTATGTGGTAAATTAGTGTATGAATATGGAGGCTCTCATTTGTTACTTAATTGATCTGCAGGGATCCCCAATGGCAGATGAATCTGAAAGTGTAGGTAGTGACAAGAAGGTTTGGGGTTTGTTTTTGGGATAATGGAGGGAAAATGATCCCACAGGTGAACACAGTGAGTTCCCCAGACTCAGGGGATCCTCTCCCCCTTCCTCAGGCAGGCCCAAGCCCAAACACCTGGGACTGGCCCCTGAATGTCATAAAGCAGCCACTTTTCTTTCACCTCATCTGAAATAAGGTTTAGTTTTCTGTAGCTTTTGAACTTCAAAACCTTTTTCTGTGTCAGTGCTAGGAACTGGTTTTGTTTTCCTCCTTGATAATGTGACTACCTGCATGGGCACAGTGCAGTGGACATGTCCTGAGCCTTCTTGTGCCTGATATTTTGATGTCTATGTAAGAGGTTATCTGATTCTTAGAAAGCTGAAACTACACTGAAAATTTGAGGCCCTTGATTTTCAGCACTGAAGGAACATGCAACCTGGGCTGAGTAAAAGCAAAGACAGCCTTGCAAGAAGTGCATATTATTGTGTAAAATTTACTGCAAAGAGGAGTGATAGGAATGGAAAACATATACAGTAGCTTGCTGCATGCTAGCAGGTCTTTTCTGGGCTCCTAAATGTTAACTGGGTAGTCATGTAAGTTATTACACTCATTAAATTAGGCCACAAACAAGTCAACAATGATTCAGCAAAATGGTTTTGTTTGTATAGTGCAGGGAAGTCTGATAGATAACCAGTCAAACATTTATGGCTAAATGGATGAAGATTTTAACATTACAGCCTAATAAAAACCCCATACTGTGTGATTAAATAAGAGGGAAAGCAGTAAAAAAGAGAAAGCGTAATGATGGTAACATGTAGGTCAGTTACAATTTAATTGTCATTGCACTTCATTGCGAACATATCAATTCTCTGCTGCTTAGCTGAGCAGAAAACAACAACTTAACATGTACAGTGGGCCCGTGGCTGCCTGGCAAGCCCCCGCTTCCATCACCTGCCTTCCACTACTTCCTTAGGAGCCGCGGGAAGTCTTCCTGCCGTAATAGCAGCCGTCCTGCTGGAAGCTCCTGCTGCTCGTGTCCTCCCCGCGCTCGCTGCATCGCTGAGCACTAAATTCACTGCACTCTCGCCACAGAAACTAAAATTAGGCTGTTTGCGTTACAACTTCCACCGAGGAACACCTGCTTGCAGATTTATTTTGGGTTATTTCGTGGTTTCAAATCAAGATGGCTTCGCAGAGGCAAAGCCCTGATGGACTGTATGGGAAGAGCACAATGGCTGATTGTTTTTCTTACAAATCCACTTTATACTGGGGCTCCTTTCTGTGTAAGGTCTAGCTTCATTAACATTAATTGCAGCTTTAGCAACTCCATGGAACTGCTTATTCCTGCCAGTGTTTTCCACTGTATTATATTTCCAGTGGTACTGAAGAAAGCTGCAGGAGGCAAAAAAAAGTCTGGTTTTGGTTTCGTTTGCGCTTTTTCTCTTTTTTCCTTTTTTTTTAATCTGGGTAATTCAGTGGGATCTCAAAGGGCCCTTGGCTTTGGCACCTTTTTAAAATGTTAGCTCTAAAGAATTGTCTGTCTGGCACAGTTATGCTGATCTATAGTAAAGACTTAACAGAGTACATAACCAAACTATTAATTCAGGTGCCTAAGGTGACATATTTTATCCAGCTCTGCAGAGCTGATTTTATACAGAGCAGAACATGGTTCCCATTTGGATGGGGAGAAAAAAAAAATCATAAGAAGTGAGGGGAGAACTGCCTGGCACCCAGGGAACTTCAGGAATGAGACTGGGAAAGTATCTATTGGAGAGATAATATGGGAATATTGTTTTTTCCTTAACATTAAGGGAGAAGTTTTGTGTTGTATCAGCAAACCCTGCCAGTGTTTTTGGGGCAATCTCACTGGCCTCCACTTCCAAATCTCTCACAAGCTGCAGCTGGGAACAAATGGATACTTACTGGTGGAACTTCTGAGCTGCTGATTTCTTTGGGCCATCCTTTGGCACACTTGGGTTTGTGTGGATGGGAAGCTGCACATCAAACCTGACTCGTACTTGGCACAAGTGCCTGTTATCACTGTGGCCTTTATCTGCCTGGGGTTCCTGGGGCTGCTTCCTCTGGCCACATCATCTCCCCCAAAGAGGGTTTTGGTTCCTTTGCATTGGCTTTGGAGCAGGATCAGCTTTCCCAGGTAACAGGCCTGTCCCTGTGACATAATTTAATGGCAAGTGTACTCCCCTGTGCACCTGAGAGCTCCAGGAAGGTTTGTGCCTTGCAGCAGCTCCCTGGGGAGCAGTTCATCTGCACAGCCCCACCCTGGTTCAGCATGGCCAGCGCCTCATGGGCACCAAGGAGC
Source organism: Zonotrichia leucophrys gambelii (assembly GCF_028769735.1). NCBI lineage: Eukaryota > Metazoa > Chordata > Aves > Passeriformes > Passerellidae > Zonotrichia > Zonotrichia leucophrys. The sequence continues at coordinate 103,294,230 of NC_088172.1, forward strand.
CCCACTGCAACTGCCTGCATTAGTGGCTTTAGAGGAAACTGCTTGCAAAAACCAGCCTAGATAAAATACCCAGATGTTTATGGTCAAAAGGTGCATTGGGAGCCAGTGAGGCAGTGAAGGCCTATTTGGAGTGTGTGTTTGGAGCTTAATAAGATTAATGCCTGTGTGTGTGAGCCTGCACGGGCCCCACTGAATGGTGCTCTCTCCATACCTGGGGGCTTTGCTGCTGAAAAGTGAAGTTTGTTTCTTCTCAGTGCTGTGAAACCAGGGCAGTTTGGGCTCTGCCTGGCCAGCAAAAGGAGCTGCTGTTGGGAGAAAAGTACCCTTGGCTCCCTTTCTGGAGCAGGACACAGCTGTAACACAGCAGTTCCACAATCACAGCACCGGGGTATTTACCTGATTTTCTCTGGTTTCTCATCACCATTACCCTGGTGATGTTAGGCAGCAGCTACAGCTAAAACCTGACAACAGCCCAAGAACCTGCAGAGTTTCTCCCTTGAGCTTTTGATGCTACAGTGATGTCTGGGCTCTACAGGAATGAAAGGAATGCAGCTGTAGTTTGTTAAGAAGTCCCAGAGGTTGAGAACGACAGCCCTGCTCTGCAATGCAGGGGGGGTTGTGCTTTCTGCAGTCACCAAGGAGCATCTATGATAGTTTTATTCCCTTTGAGTGTCTGATGATTCCATCCTGCTTCCTCGCACAGCACAGAAATACGTAGAGCAACCTTTAGACTTTGGGGGCAGTGAAGGGCAAATTCTAGGGGTAAAACCTAACAGGTCCATCCTGCAGCCTCATACCCAATGCTTTGGCTTTCTTGGGTACCTGGCTGCTATGCATGAATAAATTTTTCCGGCGTAGCTGACAGTATTTTTTTGGACTTTGATCTCCTGCTAATCCAAGGAATGGCCACAATTATCATTTTCTGTAAATTCAGCAGCACGGACCACCAGGCCCATGCACTCTGTGTCCAGGTGTGTTTTCCTTGTGCTTTGGGCAGTTTGGGAGGTGGGTCCTGCGTTTCCCAGCTGGGCTGCAAGTGGGGCATGCACTGCTTTAGCTGCTGCCATTGGTACTGTTCTGTACCTTGTGACATAATTTTAGGTAGCTTATTAGACTCATGATTGATGAGAACCCAAAGAGGATCTACAGCTATGCACTGACATTCATGCTTGGCTTTTAAATATCAGCCTCCATAGCTCCAGATCTCTATTTTACACTCAAGTGCTCCAAGCCCCACATTAGAGCATCCCTTCCTCCTCCTCCTCCTCCAAATTAATGTGTTCCTTTAAATGCACCAGTATTTCAGCAGTTGGGTTTTAAACAAATCCTGCATTATTTGCCTTTTTCTTACACTGCTTAATTCTCAGTTGAATGTTAACAATCCTCTCCACTGAGATATAAACATAAATAAATCGTAAATATTCCCTTTCCCATTATGTTGGACCCTGGCTATTCCTTTTTTTTTTTCCTTTCTCCTTATTAAATTATGTTTACCTGAATACATCAGGTTCATTTCACCTAGGCAGGATGTCCCATTAAGCATGACAAGTAGAAGGTTGTGAGATTAATGCCCTTCTTGAGCCTGAATTAGCATGTCAGCATCTTTTCAGCCCTGGGACTGGAGAACATAGGAAGCGTGCCATAATGGACCTTAGCCTTTAACTGAACTGCTCTAATATTATTCCTATAACAAGACTACTTTTAAAGAGGCTCATTATTGGCTTCATTAGATATGTTACTTGCATCAGTGGCTGTAGTTACTCGTATAATATGGGAGAGGTTAACACAGCGTATTTTTTATGTATTATATGGCATATAGCTTGAAGTAGCCAAAAGGTTTATGGCGATGTAATTGGTAGTTAGTGTGAAATTTGTAAGACAAATAGACAATACCTAGGGTAACCCCTATAATCCTCTCCTTTCAGTTTTTTACAGCCACCAAAGGGCCTCATTAAAACAGCAGTCAGCACCTTAGTGAAAAGATACAGTGCTTATAGTGCCCAAATTTGACAGAAAATCTGCATTTTGTAAATCTGACACCTTTGATAGATTATACAGTGTGAAGCCATTGCTTCTAAGCATTATGATAACGCTTAAGGTTCTCTTCTGAATCCAACCGTGCCACATTCACTGGATATAACAATGTGAAAAAGAGCTGGTTGAATAAAATAAAGCATCCGAGATGGAGAGGGGCCTTTTCTCCTTTGATACAAAGCTCATCTCATGCAACAGCTATGGTTGATGTCCCTGGCTGTGTTTGTACCCAGGGATATGGGCATATAAATACTGGCAAAATAACTGTTTAATATACAGATGCAAAAAGGATCTGTGCCTTCATTACCCAGGTTATATGGCTGCTGCAAGGGAAGAGGGTGCACAGTGAGTGTGGTATTAAGATTTCTTTGCTGTGTTAGAGGCACAATTCTGCTCTGACTCAAACTTGTGAGAGCCCAAGTGGATTCTATTGGCCTGAGTGAATCCTGTTGTCACTCAGAGTGCTGTAAATCTGGTGTAATGCACTGGCTTACATGGAATTAAATGGACAGGCGGAACGAGAACGAGAATCTGACCCAATGAGGTTATTATTCTTTCAGCTTATTTGTAACAACAGCGAAGCAGCAATGAGCTGTATGCACAGAGCATTGGCTCTGAGTGCTGTGGTGGGTGGAGGAGAGCCCAGCTCTCAAGTGTTGAGGTGTAATCTTTGATATTTCACTTACTCAAAACCAGATTTGGTAGAGTGAACTATTTGAAACGGAGCAAGCACAGCTTGTCGTGGTTGATTAGTTGTGACTATTTGGTCTAATCACAAAAGGCAACCTCCAACAGCCAGGGGTCCAAAGGAGTAATTCTTATTTCTCCTCCATTTAAGAGGTGGGCTCGAGCCTTTAAAACTGCAAAAAATTTTTACCAACTTGCCAAAAATAAAATGAAAACTCACTTAGCTCCCATCCTTTGTGGTGGAGGAAGTTCCTCTGGATTTCTTTGCTCAGGGGTATGGAATGTAGGTTATAATGCTTACACAGGCTCCAAATGTGACAGCTGTTTACCTCTTCATCTGGTAATTGAAAGATTTCCTTTTAAATTAGAGCTGCTGTAGACAAAGAATGGAGCAGAAATCACATTCAGTTCCTTGGCAAAAATATAGCACTGATCATTCTGAAAGAGGTATTTCCAGTGTAGCCTTTGATCATGGCAGAAATCCTACCAGAGTGTTGCTAAAATAGGAATGCAAACAAAAAACAGGGAGGTGTTACATATGTGAAACTGTTTTATTCCCTTTTGCATCAGGATTTCTTTCTGCCTTTGGTGAATCTCCTGTTCAAAAGGGCAGAATCAGTCCCTGCAGGTAGCAAAGGTGAAGTGACACTGCTGAAGTGCTCAGCGATTCAAGGAAGTTTTAATTTAAAACTCTCAAAAATAAAAATATACAAGAAGCAAATATTTGAATTGAAAATAAAATAATTTCTGAGGAATAACTTTTGGAGCTTGGAGTTTAAGGGGATTTTGTTTGCTTTTTAAATTTCAAGTTCTAGATGCACTTAAATCCAGTAGCTAACAGGAACTCACTGGAGCTACACTGGGGATTAATTTGTGGCCATAGCTATTCTTTCTTCATAGAGACTTAAAGCTGTAAAATCAGTGACAATATCAGAATTATTCAATAATTTACTCATGTCCTTTAAAAAGAAACAAAACCAAACACCTCTTTGGCTGCATTACCTTGATCCTTGAGGTCATTCTCTTCAGTAACAGAGTTCAGGTGAAGCACTGCCCTATTTCATTGTGCTTTCCCCAGGACTGTTATCACAAATAGTCACTATTTTTTTGTCAGCACAGAGTTAAAAATGTGGAAGGGCGGAAGTTAACTGTGTTTTTGATGATGTGAAGAGAAACAGTCTCTTGCAACTGGGGGTTACCTGAAGCATCATCACCAAAGGACTGACTCCTTTTAATTGCAATCCTTGTTTCCAAGTTGTCCAGGATTATTTTTTTGCCATTATTAGGAAAACCCTTATCAACAGAATATTTTTGGCTTTATTGTTTGGTATTTGTTGATAAATCCCCTCAATCCAGGCACACATTTTGGGTGGGAAGGAGATGAGACAGTGCAGGTAGAGGTACTGATCCTGGGTGGAAGGACATGAGGGTCCCTGGACCTCCTTTCTCATCCAGGAGTTTATTGAAACACAGTTTAATTATAGAACTGACCATGGTACTTGTTTCAAAATTAATTTTTATTGTAAAAATAATAAAAAAAACCTCCTCATGGATTGCAGCCCTTGCCTGGAGCAGGAAGTGGGTGTTTGTTCCTGTATTTCTTGTGGAGGGTGATGCTGTAAAATCCAAAGGGCCTGATTTAACCCTGCACGAGGATGCTGAGCAGCACAGAACAGCGAATTGTCTGGGGCTGTGCATACCAAGAAGGATTCAGTTGTGAGCAGAAAAGGGGGCTGGCTTAGGTGTAGAGAATATTGAAATCTGGGCCACCAAAAGGCCTTTGAAATGAACTTTTTTGCCCAAGTCCAGGTTGTGATCAATGCAATGGCTCGTGCTGCAGGATGAGCATTTCTAAGTCTCATGTCTGGGGGTTTTAATTCAGTGGATTACTCACATCTGTTAGGTGAGAATTACAGAGTGCTGGAATAATGTATTCTTGTGGTTTAAATCTATCACTGCCAAGGGCTACTGAATAGTAAGTATCAACATCTGTGTTACTTCTTTGAGTTTTCTGATTAAATGTGTCTAAACATTTCAGCTCCTACTGGAAATAAAAATAAAAGTAATTTCAAGGCAGTTGAGGCAGGAATTCAGTGGAACACACTAGCAGCAGACATTAGTTAGGACTGGGAGTGCGATTAGCCCTAAATAACATTAAGCTGGCATTGTGATTTGTATTATTGAAGGGACATCAGGCTCTTGAAACTGTGAATAATGGAGTAAATATAAACAAAGGTACCTCTATTTTGACAGTGATGTTCCACCTCTCCTTCCCTGCATACACAAAAATCATTCAAATGCCTTTTCTTTCCCTGACAAAAATATTCATTAAAAACATTTCACTGTGCTGCCTTTTAATATAGCGCGGGCATTCAACCTGCGCAGGAAGCTCCCTGGAACCACACAAATACTGTGTAATTATCTTGTGGCTCCCTGCTGGCTGCTGCATATTCCAAGCACAAAGTGAGCAGCACATTTCTAGAGCCTGACTTCTGTCTTCATTGTCCCTGCTTGGAATATGAAGCTCCACTTCATTATAGCAGACCTGATCAAACTTGATAGATTTAGCCATTATTCTTGACTGTGTCAACTTTCTACAGCTTTTTTTTTTTTTTTTTTTTTTTTTTTCTTGGGCTCTTTTGTTTTGCCACCCAGGGACTGCATCTTATTTCTAGGCACTCTGCCTCTCTTTTTCTCTCTGTCTCCTTCCCCCCCACCCCCAAACAAACCAAGGTTTCAGCAAATAATGCTGCTTGGGCATCATGTGATTCGAGGAAAATAAGGCTTGCAATTTTTTCTCAATTGTGCTTTATGGTTTTTATTGACTTTTTTTTCCCCCCCAGTTTGTTTCTATAAAAAAAAATTATACTGCAATATTGACAGACAATACAGAAAAGCTTTGAAAATCCTTATTTTCTGTTAGTGGTACTATAAATTTAACATTGTGAGGGGTTTTTTTGTCTGTTTTATGACAACTTTCAAGTAGCGCTTCAGAGTTCATATTTTCAAGGCTGATTCAGACAAATGCATCTTATCAAATTTTATAAATCATTACTTTGTTTGTTTAACCTCCAGACGTATCACCACATTTTCATTGCAAAAGGCATTAGATCATTCTTGGGGCAAATACAGATGTTAATGGGACTGGTTTACCATAACAGATTGCTTTGTAGTTTTGGAGAGTTGCTATGCAACAATAGGGGATCACAGTGCAGTTAAAACCCCTGATTTTTAAAGTCCTGGGTGAAATATGGAGCATTTTCATAGATCTCTTGAATTGCCACCAAATGCCTGAGCCAATAGGTGAGGAATTTGTGTCTGAATTTGTAAGACTCCAGGGTCAACCAGCCCATCTTGGCTGTTATTAATGAACATGAGCGCAGCAATGAAGCTTTTCCAGCTTTACATTTGCTCCATAGTGTTTGTTACATCTATCTGTGCGTTTCACAGGCAGAATCAATGTGGAAAAGCACTTTTTAATTAATTTTTTACATATTAAATAGCAATCCTGCATTGTTAAAACTTTGGGAGGAGATTAGGCTGCTTTCCTTTGTTTCTATTTCAGCTGCAGATTAAAAGGTAAATGATGTCTTATAATTTCCAGCAAGTTTACTGAGGGAGTCTTATTGAGCTATATTGTTTAGCAGCATTTAAATACTGTTAGGAATTGGTGAGATATCTTTTTTTAAAAAAAAATTGTAAAAATCATTATTTTTTTTTTTTAGAGTGGCATTTTCAGTCTCACCAAAAGCTTCTCGGCATCTTAAAATGTAAATTGCAGAGAAGCAACACAAAGGATAAAGAGAAGATTTTGAAGGCAATCACAGTGATCACTTAATTCAGTCTCTGCATATCCACTTGGCATAAGGTAATTAGAGTGCCACATTGCTGTAAAGACAGAAAGCTTAGGCTACCATTCTGACTCACCCAGACGATAATACATGATTAGAAGTCAGTGACAGATCACAACTGCTGAATGACCCACCAAGGTCTTATCAAGGGCAAATCGCATAATTAGCATGCACTTGGCTGGCAGAGGAGTACAGTGCTATTGTTCTGGCACAATCAAATTAGCCCAGCCAATGGGGTCACTGTTCCATGACCTCAAAGACATTTCGGGGTTTATTTTTCTACCAATGGAAACATAACAAAAAAGGAAAAAAAAAAACAAAGAAAAGCTGAACCCCCCAGCCTGCTTTAAAGTGAGCCGAAGTTGCTGCAGACACTGCAAATGGATTTTTGGAACACACTCTGCCAAATCCTTAGTTCATCATGTATGGAATAAAGGAGCCTGCTAATGCAGTCTGACCCTGGGGGACACACATGTAATGGAGCCACTTTGACAGAAATCCGAGCATCCAGCCAGGCCTGGAACTCATTTATCCTGGATGCGGCCGCAGCCCCACGCACGTGACGGGGGAGGGGGAGCTTTCATGCAAACACAAAATCTTCTCTTCATTATGATAATTAGCACAATTATCTTGATTTGCTCATTTTATCTGTATTTTCCCTAAGGTTTGGCCATTTTGTGTGTCTCTGCTGTTTCTCCTGAGCGGGGCTCTCGGTGAGAGCAGGAGTGGTTGGGCTGGCAGCCACCAAGACTTCAGGCGTGTCCTCCCTGGAATGCCATTGCTCTGTGGCACAGTGCTGAGTGTAAATTCCCTGAAACACACAAAGAGTGCTCCCTGTCTCCCCCTGCAAGACCTCTCCTGGCTTTCCAGTGCTCACTGGGCCAGTGAGGAAGTGGAACTTTCCCTCCTGGCAGCACAGTTCTCCAAAGCAGTCAGAACCATTGGCTCTTATTTCTTACTTAGATTTGGAATTGTTGGTATAAATGTGCTTTTTCCCCCTTTGTTCTCAGAAGAGAAATAAGGCTTTGAATTGATCTGCACACTTGTTAATATGCATGGGATGGAGGAAAGCCATTGGAACTTTTAGGAAAAGTGAGAATGTGGCCTTTATTTGTATTCTCTTCCATTGCACTGCACATATTTAGGCTGCGTATCCCAACCTCTCCTGGATAATTGGATCAAAAAGGTCCATAATGAATTGTCTCTGTCATGTCTGGGCCTCCATCACCACTTCTCTTTACTACTGGGTTTTTTAAGGCTGGGTTAAGTTAACTCAAGATAGCAACTCTAAAATGTTTATATTTCATGAATTTAAAGATGAACCTTTGCGTTCAGTTGAAAGGGAAATGAAACACAGCATTCGGATTTCTTTTCAAGGACTTGGTCCCAGTCTTTTGCAGATGGGAGAGTTGTTATATAGGGTATTTGAGCACAACAGGCTCTTTTCAGCCTTCCTCCTGGTTAATACTGCATCATTGCAAACAGTGTTTGTGACTTCACAAAAAGCAGGAATGATGTCACAAATGGAGAACTGACCCTGTAGCTTTTGGACACAGGAAAAGGCTGCAGAGATGGGATCTTGTGACTTTCTTCCTGTTAGAGTTAGTCTTTGTGGAGAGAGAAAAGTAATAAGTACTGAACTAATGCCTGCTCAAATAATATATTTCCAGTGTTTTACTGGGCATGAAATTTCACCTTTGAGCCAATTAAAAAATTCCAGCTATAACTTGGTTTATTTATAACTAGTCCCCTTGGCTGGGGCTTTATGCTGCTGAGGTTGCCTTGGTTGTAGCCTTGTAGAAGAGCTTTGTGTGATCCTTGTCTGTTCCCAAATATACTTTTATAGGCAAACTAAGGTTTTTTACCAAGTTGTGGTTTGAGGATGATTACTAGAGAAGGGAATTCAAATTACTCTGAGTGATTCAGGGTCTTCCATAAGAATTAATTCTGACAATACCTTCCATTTATTGTAAATACCTCGGCTGAGGCTGCGGAGCCTGTGCCATTGAAACTTTTCCTTGGCTGGCAGAAAGCTTATTTCTAAAGGTCTCGTTGATTGTGCAAACACAGGAACATTTTCTTTCCTTGAGAATTAATATTGACTGTGTATAGAGTGCCGGCAGTACTCCATCCAGCCACAAAATCATATAAACATATATAATTACTCTGAAAATCTAATCTATTCCTGGATACTTAGGCCATGTGAGAACTTTTGTTTCCCTGCATGAAATGATAAATTATATACAAAGAAGCAATTATGGTTGTTCTTGAATCCGAGCGAGATGGAAATTTACACTTTGTAAATATGGACCTGCTTTTCCTAAAAGGCATTTATTTCTGCAGTTTTGTGGAGGTGTGTGTTTGTATCTGGATGGATGTCAGTGTGGGGATGTTTACCTGTCTGTGTAGGAATAAAATGAAAAACTGTGCCTTTGTATACCCTGCCTGTGTAGTTGTATGTGTGAGCATGTAATAATTCATAGTCCCATAAGCTCTTGGTGGACATTGCTGCCTCAGTCACTCAGCCCCCACCATGAAAGTCCCCTAACAAACAGGATTAAAATTCACTCCTTTCAACCATCCCAGGCATTTATTCCTTCCTTTTCATTGAGCTACATTTGTCTGATTTAACAAGATAAGATTTGAGTGCTGATGCAGCCCGTTGTTAATGCAGCAGCCGCATCCGCCATACCATCGACACTGTGCATCAGAGGGATGCATAAATCAGGTATTCAAAAAAAATTAGATATGCAGCACACCAGTTTTATAGTCCCAGCCTCAGAAATTGAAATGGCCCAGATTAATGTATTATATCTTACACACTGTCCGAGTGAATCAACTTTAATATATTGAACAGATTCGCAGAACAAGACTTTGTTATCTAAGGAGCACTCGGAAGAAGGAATTGACCTGAGGATTTGATTTGGTTCAGGTAGTTCATGTTGTACAGCAGCATTTGAATAGTTTCACATAAAAATAAAATTTGTATCAGAAATATTTCACATCATTCTGGGCTTGTTCCTATTGCGGCTCTGCAGCGGGGCAATATTACAGAAACAATGTCCAGCAAAAAGATGATTTTAACCTTTGCTTCAGACATGTCAAAACAATATAATGTAATTTTAATGCAAACTGCTGCTTCGTGGCAGAGGCGCCTCCACACACTGACTTGAACTAGTTTAGGTTTATGCTGAAAATGAAAAGCCCATTGAATTTCATAGAGAATGGAAATGCCACAATTTACACTGGGTCTGCGTTCTGTTGGAAGCCGTGCAGGGACAGGGTCTGGCTGTATCTCTATTGGCAGCCCATAAAACAACTTTACCTGCACAATCAAGGGCAGATGAACATTAATGTGGGTGCGGTGTCCTTTGGTTGTGAATTACCAGTGCTATTAGGGCAGAGTGGGGTGGGGCTGTTTGCTTATTGAAAATAAAACAAAAACCTGACAGAGCAAGAGGCACAACAAGATATCCAAGATGTGTGTCCAAGGGTTGTAGAGCACCTTTGCAGAGGTGTTTATCCCGTTTATTGCTTGCTCTGAATTATCCAGTTCCTGGGTCATTTACCCATAGTTAACCACAGCTGTATTTTTGGTTAGTGATTTCGTAGCTCTTCTCAGTTCTGTACAAAACCAGTCTGAATTTACTGGGTACGGAGTCACCTTGTGCTGGAGTGTGAGGGAGGAGCTGCCTAGGTACAGCCACCCCTTTCCACTGGGAAGGTCTGTAAAGGCAAAGGATAACTCGACACTTGCCCTGTAATTGTGCTGTGCTAATCAGCCCTGAGGAGAAATGCCATATTGAGTGTTCATCTTAAAGGGGACCGGGCAGATTCTTTTGGTGTTTGTGCTCCTGGAGGTGCAAAAGATGCTGAATGGGATTTGGAAATTCCCAGCATCTCACTGTACTGGAAATCAGTGTGAGTCCTGTGCTTCTGAGGCATACAGTGTCTCTGAAATATGGCCAGGGAGGACTGGAGTCTTTTAAGGCTGCCCTTTTAGAGCATTTTATGTCAGCCTATTTGTGCCGTTTACAAGACAGATGTTTAAAGAGATGAGGGTGGACTGGGGCTGATGTGGTGTCATTATGGAATAGCACAGACTGTAGAGACCATCCTGCAGGATTGTACCAGGGGCTCAGGGTGGTGTTGGCTTATCCCACAGGAAAGCAATTAGCAGCGCAGGGGGAAGCCAGTCCTTGTCAGGGCTTTTGGGGAGCAGAAATCACACAAATGCAGTGCTACATTGACCATCACCATAAGAGGAGCTGGTGGAAGTAGGTGGATATTTTTTCAGTCATTTGAGACTCTCTGAGGCCACTCTGGGCACTGGACAACTTGCATGTTTTTAGCTTTGTCCAGAAGATACAATCCCGCCTGAATGCATTTCCCAGTCCTGATTTTATTTTCCATAGCAAATGTTGTAATTCACAGTAATGTAATGGAAAGTAAATTGTAGTAAGTGCATTGCCTTTTTGCCTTTTGTAGCTTGAAAGCAGAATAATAGCAAATTAGAGTAGGTTCATATTATTTTTCAACATGCAGCATCCCCCTGCCACCCTCATGCCTGCCCCAGCCACTTTATGACTTACTGGTCTTTCTTCAAAGAAAGAATGATGAGGCCTGGTCCAACTTTGTCTGTCTACACTGATATAAATAAGAGTGATTATTATCAAATTACCATTTATTGTGGGCTGCTGGAAAGAGTATTTTTTCAAGAAAGCCTCAGGGTCAATCAGCCTTGAAGGAAAATCTTGGTTTCTCAACAAATTCACCATCCTCTTGTATATAAATAATCACCTGTAATTAATGTTAAAGAATGGGTAGAAATCCAAAGCAAAAATGTAAATTTAAGGTATGCTTATCCTTAACTGTGGAGATCTGGCTCTTTTGCTCAGTGTTGTTCCTAAGTGAGACGACTCTGTGCAAATCACTGATTTTCATCAAATGATCTAAATGTGTACTCAGATTGTTTGGTGAGCAGGGAGGACTTCAGTCTGTCCTTGCTGACCTCACAGCTGAATTGCCCTGGCCTTTGTCAGCTCTCTCCTACCAAGAGTAGTTCTTTTTAAAGCTTTCCTTCTTTTTGCTTAATTCATAGTTTTTCACCACTACAAAAATCAGATCACATCAAGTTTACAAACTCGTGTTACAAACTTGTAAATCAGTATGAGGAATCAGTAATAATGATGAAATATGTAAATCAGGAATATCCGGCAGGATTCGTGCCACTGCTCAAGTGCCCAGACAATTATGGGAACATTTTAAACCCAAGTTATTCCAATGCATTAAATATAACTCTTTAATGCTGCAGAGTCTGTGTCTTCCATCTGTTCCATCAATTAAACCCTACATTGATCTATGGAGTTATTAAGCATCAGCCCAAGTTCCAAACAGATCTGCTTTGCCACCAGTGGAAATCCTATGTTTAGTAGGAACAATATTATAATTTCTGTTACAGACCCCCCCCAGGTCCATTTTTTCAAATTTCTATAAGATTTCTTTTGTTACCAAGTTAGATTTGAGCGTTGTGATTCGTGTGGGCCGATAGAAGGTCTTGCTCCCCGGATGGTTGTTAGGGAGAGAGGTTAATTCTATCTGAGAGGATTCTTAATTTTGGCATTTCAGGCTCAGCCTTGAGGTGCTGCTTGTTGTGGTGCACGCAGAGGTAGACTCCATAATCCACTGGAACCTTGTTTATCCAGTTATAGAAAGGTGGAAAATGTAGGCAAGAGGTGAATGATGTTCTTGCAGATGGGCTTTGCTCACTGATGGATAACCTCCTTCCATCAAGGTGGGGCTCCCACCTGATCTCACATTTAATTCCAAATTGGGAATGCTGACACTAGTAAGACTGATAAGTAAGGAAAACATGGTTAAGAGACACAACACAAAGGAGAAAGTTTTGTCTTTTGACCAAGTTAGAGGTGGCAGCCCTTTGCCACTGTCCATTTTGCTCTCTAGGACACTTGTCAGGGCAGATCCATCTCTGGAGTTCTGGAGACCACAGAGAGTTATGACAGTGGAGATCCCTGGCTGTGGGTAACAAAGCAGTTAGTGGTGCTGGCATGGTCCTAGAAATTTCCTTTTGACGTAGTCTTGATCTCCTTACAACACACTGGAGTTTAACTGAGTGACTTTCATCCCAGACCCTGTTTTTTCCCAGGCTAGGGAAGGGATGGAATTGCTCCAAGCACAGGGAAAGATGTGCTGGTGGTGGCAGGGGAAGTGTCCCTCTCAGGGCTGTCGAACACCATGGGTGGCAAGGTTATCTGTGTTGGATCAGAAAGCACAAATCTCTTGACAAGAGAGAATCCCTGCCTTAACTCCACAACAGGAAGAAGCAGAATCATCACCAAATACCCCATTTCAAGGTGTAATGAGTAAGTTTTCCCTTATTAAACATCTTTGCAAGCTGAGAGTCCTTAAGTTTAGGATTAACTTGTCCTGAGCCCCACTTTGATCTTGGTGGGTGATTGTACTTGGGACACACAGAAAATGGCACAAAATGGCTTTGCAGGTCAATCTTTCCAAGGCACACTGTGCCAATGTCCTTCCTCATAGACTCCACTAGCAGAGCTGGGGAGTTTTGTGCAAAGTTAGCTCCTCCCCCGTGGCTTTCTGGAATCTTTCTTCCTGTGGAACTGCACAGAGAACAATCCCAAATCCCAGTCTCTCACACTCCCTGGCACACTTGGGATTTGGACATCACTTACTCTGACTGGGGGACAGCAACAGGAACAAAAACTCTGAGTACTGAGATTATGGCAGATTGAAAAGTTCCCTATGGATCCCCCATTCCTGGTAACTCTCAGCAGGACCTTGGCCTCCACAGCTTGTCTGTGGGATAAGAAATTTAAAGGAAGGCACCAACACCTGCATTCCTGGAGGTGGAGGGAAAAGTGCAGCAATGCCAGGGTTGGAGGGGCTCATTTTGAAAAGAAACTAAGCAGTAACAGGTTAGAATTCAGCAATCACTTTCAAAATGCTTTTGAGAAACACATATAACAATAAAAAGTATTTTTATATTACAGATTAAATATTTATCCATCCTGTGGTGTTTAAAGTCTGCTGCAGTTGAGATGGTTCTAGGCTGGTGAGTAAAGATGCTTGTACAGGTGTGTGCTCTTCATGGCAGCAAAGCTGCACCTGAGCTTTCCCCAGAAGAGTCTGTGAATGAATGGCTGTGTCTGAGACACAACTGGCTGTTGGCAAGGCAGGCTCTGTTCCCAGGTCTTCCTCTTCCTTGAAGAAATAACTTGAAGAAATAACAGCATTGCAGTGCTGCCCTAATTTTATACTCCTTTTTATTCCCACCTGTTTACATGTCTGTGTCATCCAAAATATTACACTTGCCTTATGGGGCTATTTCTTTTCTTTATTTATTTGTGTTCTGGACTGGAGCAGGATTTCTGCATTTTTGCCTGCCTTCCTTCCTAGACATTATTTTGCTACTGGTTCCTTGAAACACCAGGATCTACCGAACTGGAATGCTGCTGCAGCTTGCTGTCAGACTTTAGTTGGATGTAGTGCACAGTCTGAAATGTGTTATATAATAAAAAATGTAAAATTCCTCTAACACTGTCCTGTAACACTTTAACATTGACTTCAAAACAGGGAGAAAAAAAATCTAGGTGCACATTCCATTTCAGGCTTTAAACTTCTTCCCCTCCTTTGCAATTACATATGAAATGAAATTGTGGAATGATATTCTGAACCTGAAAGCTGGTGTAATTCATTCCATGCCCACTCTGTTGGGTTTTTTTAATCTGTACTTTTAATTTCTTATGCAGAACTTTATCAGTCTATCTTTAAGAACATGTCTAGTGGAAAAATCCAAACCTCTTCCTTATTAAGTCTTACTTCTCAAGTTTTTAAAATGACATTTTAATAGAGGAGTTATTTCAATTAATCAATTTTTAAAAAGTAATAAGGATGCATGGAATGTCAAAACATCTGGTTCTGAGATTTTTGCAGTGATTTCTGCAGCACTTTTCAAGGATGGCAGCTAATGATATGAATCAGCAGCCCCAAAATATTCCCTGCTCAGATAGTAGAAACCTTCTTGAATTAGATTTTTTTTTTTTTTTGCTGCAGGATTAAAACTCAAATGGAAACTTATGGGCAGTAAAAAATAAATTAGTGAGATTGAGCTGGCAAAATACAACCATCTCTGTTGTGCTGTGAAAGGTGGCCTGAAAAGTGCTTTATTCAGGGTATCTTTTTTTGGGGCAGTTTACACTGGGTCAGGTGGTGATGTTCCAGAGGAGTCATTAAGATAAACTTCATAATGATTTCAAACTGAACGAGTTGGGAAGGAAAACAATACAAGCAGAAGACGAGTTTTTTTTCTGGAGGACAGGATTTTTCAGGTTTCCAGCAAATGTAGTTGGGCTGGTGACATTTTTACTGAGGTGCACAAGCTGATCAGATGAGTGTTCCTGCAGAGAATCCTCCCCCAGCTGTCACTCACCCTTCAAGTGAGATGAGGACAGGACATTTGATAAAGTTGGAAAGAAGAGAGAGAGGAAATCCTGTTACAACTTCCAGCTATGCCTTTGGGGAAAGCACTGTTCATTATTTCCTGATGCTTTTTAGGATTTTCCATCATGTCATTCACCTCTTTGTGGATAAATATTTCAGTGTGTATCCTCCAGTGGCTGCATCTTCCAGATACCAACTTTTCTTCTGGCAACTTGGGGAGAAGATTTTATGTCTTATTTAAGAAAGGCTCTCCCCCCTCCATGCTCTAGGTGTTTATGGGAGCACCTGGCTTTAGGGAACCTCAATGGTGCTTTCAGAGAGTGAGCTACTTTGTTGTGCTTATTTTTTATTATTTATAATCTCATCAAAGGATGGCTTATAATAAGGGGGGTAAAGTTCAACCCTCTGTGATTTAGGTAATTTACAGATTTATTTAGCATCACAGTAAATTGGATTGCTTCTGGCTTTCTTAGAAAGTAGTGAGTTTGTAGATCAGAAAGTTTGCAGTTTGCTTCTCCAAGGGATGTTATACACAGAGTGTTAACCCTTGATGAAGTAAAGCATCTGTGGTGGTAATTTCCTGGGACCATTTTTCAGGAGGAGGCTTGTTGTGCTGCAGCATGTGATTTATTTATAATTTATCAGCTTTACATGCATGGTTTAAATTGCCACCAGTGTGTTATTACATGTGCTACTATTCCTTGTGCTTTATTCCCTTTGTGAATGGAACCCAGAGTGGTGGAAATTGGATACCACCCATGTCTGTGTGGAGAAAAACATCTTGCGACTGCTCCTCCTTCCTTATAATCCTTCCTCATCTTCTCTCCTGTGATGTTCTGACCCCCACCTGCTCCTTCTCCAGGTCCCAGGCCTGGCCTGTGCTCCTCTGCAGCTGCCCAAAGGATGTTTGATGCTTTTATTCCCAAGTTCTGGCTCTGGGCAGGCAGGAGACACTCATGGCAGCTTTGGTGGTCACAGCCACCTAAATCTGACAATGTTTTTCCAGCCCATTAAAAGCTTTTCCTGCTCTGCATGTTGTGCTGATACTGCTGTGCTCTCTACAGGAGTGACAGGTGTCCTTTTGAGTGTAAACATCCCTCAAAATGTTTTACAGAATTGTTGAGGATGTATTGAGGAACTAATCAGAACAAGTTGTACATCTGGTGGTTACTAAACAAAGTCCGTGGATTTCCTTTCCACAAGACTTGAACAAACAACATAATATTCCAAAGCAGGGGAACATTTTCCAGATTTGAAGCTAAGGTATGAGTTGAAGCAAAAAATAATAGTGACATGTTCAGGAAAATAAAGATTTTTACTAACGCAGAATATGCTCAAAAGTATACAAACACCATCAAATGCATTTGCCATTGATGGGGTTGGTGTGAGTAAAGTGACTGTTTCAGATCTTGATATTTGCATGTCCTGTCACTTTATGTCCAGAGATTTTGGTAGAAAATCAAGTTGCAGGCAAATTTTCATATGGATGGAAATCTGGCCATGGTAGCCTTGCAGTGACTCTGAAAAGTGAAGTTTTTTAATATAATGCTTTCCTAATGAACATTTTAAACCAAAGAGGTTTTGTGCGTGAATTTTAGTTTCATTGAGGGACAGCCATATACTTAATACACTTGGTCTGGCTGAGATGGGTAATAATAATTTTTAAACCCATAAGTGGTTGAAATGTCAAGTTTATGGCTAATATGGACTGTAAGAGTTCTCTGTCAAGTGTTAATGATAAACCCACTGCCTCTAAAAACTACAAAAGGACAGTGCCTCTTTAACAGGGACTACTGTTTGTGCTCCATGGAGCTTTGCAGTATTAGTAAAGCAGCATGAAAGAGTTGATTTTCATTTTATGTTGTGCTTGTGAGGCATTAACATGATGTTCTAACACTTGTAAATGAATACAGCTCTTGCCTAATCTGTCATTTTAATGCCTTATAGATTTTATTTCACTCTGTGTTGTACCAGATTCTCAATAATAATAATCAACTGCTTTGTTGTTCTCTTGCAGAAATTAAATTTCTGTAGTGAGTGTGCAACTAATAAAAGATGTTGCTTGAGGAAACAAAAAATAAATATGATGAATCATAAAAGTTGTATGTAGGGGGTTGCTCATATATGAAAGACAATTACTGAAGCAGTGGTAAATTCATCTGATTCTCATATTGTCAACATCTTAATAACTCTCACAAAGGGTTTGCTGGAGCAGCTTTGTCTGTTGCTGTCTGTATCCAGCACTGTGACCCCCATGGACGCTGATGTGGGGGAGCCTGGTACAGGAATACATTCAGTGTTTTAAAAGGGTTCTGACATTGCCCTGCTGTGCTCTGGCTGGAGCTGAGAAGCTGCTGCTAAAGCAGCTGTGTGAGGGCAGCCCTCTGTGCCCTGGCCATCTGCAGGGTGCAGCGCCACAGGGGATGTCCAGGGGCTGTCCTTGGTGTGTTGGGCACACTGACTCTGGCAGACTGAAGGGAACCTTGTTTGCCTCAAGCGTCCGACTGACAGCCCTGCCTGGTTAAATACAACCTTCTAAATGTGGCTTCTGAGAATGTTAAATACAGGTTGGGCTTTGGCCTCACTCCTGGAAAAGCACAGAGAAAGAAAAGTAGGAGAAAAAAGTTTCTGTACAAACTTCTGTCTTTGAGATGCTCCTTTTGGATTCTGTTGGGGTCTCCTTACTCTTCAGGCAGTGTGGTTCAGCACAAAATAGTCTGTGACTGTAGGTGGGTGTATTGGTGAGGTTTGTACCTGCAATGTCAGGTACGGCTTACTGATACTCACTGGTTTCTCCTTGAGGGATTACGAGCACAGGTAACCAATGCCATCACTTCATCCCTTAAACCCCTTCTTTCCTGAGGGAGGGAACCTGTGTGATGGCTCTGTACAAGCACAACTTGCTGTTTGGTGTTGTCTGCTTTCAGTGCACCCTCCTCTCTTGGCTTCTCCTTGACAGCGTGGCTGCTTCCAGTAGTCAGAGGGTTGAAATTCCTTCAGTTTGATGAAGTACCAACAAAAGGATACAAGCCATTTTTTATAGGAGAGCAGGGAAGTTGATAAGGATGTTTAAGGCTCAATTCCTAAAACAATTTTGCATCTAACCATTCCCATTAGGCATCAGAATGAAATAACAAAAGTTCCCAAACAGCTCAGTCTCATTTCAGTAGGAACCACAGGATACCCAGCAGTTGTTGAAACTGTTGGGTGTTTTCCCCAAAAGGAACATGAGCTTTCCTAAATAACCAGCAACTGCTGAGGAGAATGGAGTATCAGCTTGGATCTCAGCTGTGATCCTGCAGCAAGGAGGGGCATTAGCAGGGAATCATTTCAAGAGGGTTTGCATTGCTACTGCCAATTCCTTATTTGGCCCTGAATCCAGAGCTGGAGACAATGGTGGGGCTGCATGGGGACAGAACCTCTCCTGTCCTCTAATACAAAGAGTGGACCTGGAAGAAAACCTGGGTGCCCATCTTCTCTCATGGAAAAGTCTGTATTTAGTGATGATGTTAATTTGGATACAAGCAGAGAAATTGTTTACAGAAAAGATTTTTTTTTTGTTCACTGCTACCTGGCCTTTGATGGCCTTAAATTTATTTGTTTATGTTGGCACAGACCTAGTGCTGCCTGTGGGGTTGCCTGCCAAAGGTGGAGGTGAGAGCACCTGTAGGAAGAAAAGCAGTGTTGGAAAACTTGTAACCACCCCAGAACACACTTGCTTCAAAAATCAGATCATTCAGGTTCCCTTAAATCCAACATCTGGCCTAAAGCAAGCTCATCCATCCAGACCAGACCAGCTTGCTCAGATGTTTTGTCCAGTGGGGTCTTGAAGCTCCAAGGCTGAGCCTGCACAACCTCTTGCAATGCCAGGATTGAAATGCCTGGGCCCCTAATGGAAACTCTGATGTTGGCTGTTTGATGTGGGTTTGGCTGAAACAGTGGCCCTAAAATCAGGTGCTGGCTCTTGGGACAGGGCTCTGTGGGCCAGCAAGCCCTTTGTTTGTATCTGAGCTTTGCCTTCAACTTGCTGAGTGCCTCCCAGCAAGTCACTGTTACCCCTCTGTCTCCATTTCTCCAGTTATAAAATGGGGATAATAATCCTTACCTACCCTACAGGGTGTTGTGAGGATTAATTAGTTGTTGGTACAGCATGTGAAAGATGTAAATAGCCACATAAATGCTGGGTATTATCATTATAATGAGAACCACACAGCACTGGAAGACAAGAAATGGTCTCCAAATAGGCTGCATGTGCCATTGTGACCCACCAAGAGCAACTTCTGGGGTTTGTTTGAAACTCCAGCAGGCACCAGGCTTCCAAATCCACAGTTTGATGCTCTGCTGTAGCACTGAACATTTCTTTTTCTCTTGCCAGTTATTTTTTTTTTATAGTCAGTGCAAGTTAGAACAACAGTCCCAGGTAAACATATGTAGTGGTCCTGCTTGAATAAGCACTTGCTTTGATGGTGTTTACATTAAATGTATAAGGATCATTAGGAGGACAAGGTGACACAGTCAGTTATTCTGATGGCCTCCAGGCACTTCACCACTGACACCTGGGCTTCAATTCCAATTGGAGACGACCCAAATTATTGTAGAAGTGAGAAATTTGTCCTCCTGAAACTCAGGTTCACCATCCATATGTCTACCATAGTAATCCACACTTTATTGAATTATATTGTGTAATTTAGGATATAATCTCAACCTTCCCCCCAACCCAAACCCATGGGGAGAACTTGTCAGGGTTACTGTGACACACCAGTCACTGTGCCACCAGCCAGGGCTGCTCTGAGCGATCTCAGCAAGTCCAGGAGCCAAGCACCGTCGCTGGGAATGTTAAAATGCCCACCCAAGAGTAAAAATTCTGTCTTTATAACTCTTTGTACAAAGTAGGACTCTCACCATTGTCATGGAAGTCACTGGGTCAGATCTGATTTCTTTTTTTCCCCCTGTATGAAATGGAAAAAAAAAATGCTGTTCATAGATTTCTGTTTAATAGTGTTTGCCAGACAAAGTAGAATTTTCACAGCACAAGTTCTATAGCTCGAGAGTCCTATTCACTCAGCATTTATTTTATAGGTCTTTTATCCACCCTTTCTGGCTTAAAAAAAAAAAAAAGAAAAACAGGGAATTTACCCACTTAAAGTAAGCTTTGCACCAAAACTGTCTTCTGGGGATTTTTTGTAGTGTTAATGAAATCTCAAGAAGACATTAATAATGATCTTCAGGCACAGAACTCATAAAATTAATATTAACAGCTAAAAAAGAAGATGTATTTCCTGCTCCATCAGAAAATATATACACTTCCCTTTCCATAAATATGGCTTCTCTCAGGTGATATTTTACAGTGGCGTGGGAGCTGGAGTTGGTGTGTCCTGGTGCTGCATTTGAGGCTGGATTTGGCTGCAGCTCTGGGCCCCTCACTCCCCTCCCTGTCAGAATTCCCTGTGCTTGGGCATTTTTGTGCCCAGAGCATCAGGCAGGTGCTGGGAGGTGTGGGGATGGTTGTTCCTGTGGGGGTTCTGCAGGAGGAGCAGTTGGGTTCCTGGGGAGCAGTGGGTTAAATTTTGATGTAAGAGTTGTTTGTACAAGTGGGCAATGCCTGGGTAGCTGCACAACCAACCAGGACACTGTAAGGATGTTTGTTGGTTTTCCATGGCTTTTACAATCTTCTTTTACTCAACTACAGATTAACAAGGAAATGCAGAGTAAATCCAGGCCAGCTTTGAAATTCCCAGTGTGGAACCATTTTGTGTAAGCACAGACCAAGTCAAGACTTAAAATACTTTGGTTTCTTGCTCACCCACTGCTCTGAGTAGATTTTAATGTGCATATTCCCTGTGACAAGTATCAATACACTTCAGAGTCACAGGCCAGCCCAGATGTGTGGAGTTGTGAGGTCACTTGGGCAGGAAATGTTCCTGCCATTGACAACCCATCCATCTACAGCTCACATGGCCAGGGAATACAGTGCTGGAAGGTGCCTGTTTAAGGGGGTGGTGAGAGAAAGAAACACTGAGAGGCTTTTTCCACCTCACCCATAGCTGGGCTGGAAGTTGTTGTCATAATCTGGTTAATATAAAAAATCTTCAAGGAAAAGGAAGGTTGCTGTGGGGATGCTCATAAATCTGTGCCTGATAAAATGTGTTTTATTTTAGCATTATTTGTTTATTTTTGCTCTTATATGTGCTTTCTAGCCACATAAATGTCCAATGTTTTTAATTTAACTGAGTGGTTAGCAGGGGTATCTTGTGGCAGGAAGTCCTGTAGTCTATTTTTTCACTGTAAAAAAAGAAAAAAGCCATGTTTTGAATTTGCTACTGTCTGATTGAATTAATTACATAATTAACTTCTTGAACACAACAGATGAAAAGTTTATTTTTCTGCTCTTTTAGGTGGCTTTGCCATGACTTAGCAGCACAGGAGAATTAATACCCAGCCAGGGCTCAGCTTTATGTGGTTCAGCACAGAGATCATGTTATCCTTCTGCTGCCATTCCTGCCTGCAAACTCTTTGGCATTCCTGTGAAAAAGTTGAGTTTTGCAGCGTTTGGAGTTTGCATTTAAAAAGAACCACCTCTCAAATGTGATTCTGGCTGGGGATTATTATCTTGATATGTTGCTAATTCCTGAATAATGATGTGTATGGGGAGTTCTGATGAAGGATGTGGAGGAAGATGATTGAAGGCACTTGCAGGTGGAAGTCACAGATTCCTCTTGGATGGTGACAGTTTCCAAGCTCTGTATGGCAGATTTTTCTCTGGCCTAATATGTAGTTTATCATATTTCTCTCACTTTTTATGACTGATTTATCATTGCTTTCAGATCTTTTTCTGAGAATGCTCCCAGCACCCAGCAATGAATAAATGCAAATGGTTTTTTATGGTATGTGGAAAATGACTCAGTATTTTCTTTAATTCATTAGTGATGAGAGTATTTCTGGAGTGTACAAATGTTTTTTCAAAACATTTTTTCAGGGTGTATAAACCATTCAATTGGTCACTGAGTCTCTCTTAAAGGAGTGTGAGCATCATTTTCAGTGGGACACATGGAACCTGAGGTGCACATTACAGCTGAGTGAATCTGGGGTCTTGCATGGTTTTCTGCAGGTTTTTGGTCAGTGGTTGTTTTGGGGCTTTTTCCTTTGTGGGGGACATGACCCAAAATTTAAAACAAAACTGATGGGAGGCATGCAAACCTACTGGCATATCTATTGAAACTAGAAAGGAAAATGCTTCTTCAGACCCTTGTGAAGCAATATTGCTTAATTAACCCTACTTAAGCCCTACCTTGTGAAAAGGTTAATGGGATTTTTAATGACCTTGAGTGGTCAAGGCCTCAATTTTACATTTCTTCTGAAAGAAAATGGAAAATAGAACAAGAAAGCTGTTCAAACTTCTGTGAATCTGGGGAAAAAGCTGGCTTACAGTAACAGTTCAGGTCATTTCCTATTTCATTTGAAATGGTTTCCCCATTCCTTACCTTGGGCATCAGGTGGGTGTTTGATGCAGCTGGGTGTGGGCTGGGTGGAGATGCTCTGCAGGGAAAGAGCTGAACACACAAACTTGGCAGAGGCAGAACATTATCCCCTCACCCTCAGGGAGTATTTAGAGTCCTACTGACAAGGGGTCATTGCACTGATACAAAACTCAGGTTCTCCCTTACAAGAATGCCCATAATTAATTTAAATTTTGCTGCTTTTCAGTAAGCCATGTTGGGTCATTTTCAGCCATTTGCCTGCAAAGGCACTCGAGCTGCAGTTTGACTGTGGGTGCACATTTCTGGGGGTTTTTAGCAGGAAAGAGCAGAGGTTGTGGAACATTCCATGAATTAGGAGAGCTGTGGCAGCATGGTGCTGTTAGTCTTTGTGAGCTGGCCTCCAGAGGGTGATACAGATGTTCTGCCTGGTAGAAAACATACACACATACTAATGAGTGCATTGTAAGAGTTAATTAATGAGAGAGATATTGCTTGTGAACAGTCAATACAGCCATGCATTCATCCAGAGGGTCAGCAATGTGCTTTCTTTGAATTTATCTAACATGGTATGCAGCAAAACACTTGGGGTGCTGCAGATGAAGCTATTAATTGCATTAAAAACTGGCCATAATTAGGTTTGGAATGTAACTGTAATCTCTGGGATCAATGGTTCCTGACACCTGTCAAGTGGCAGGAGGGTAAAACCTTTTATAACCCTGATGAACACGTGCCTGTGTCACATCCTTATCACACAGAGCAGTGAACTTTAAAGGTTGGAGGGTGGAATGAGCTGCTGTTAAATCCAAACTCCCTGCAATGACCATGTGTTTTGCTCCTGTGGCCATGTTCAGAGTGGTGTGGTTTGGCATTCCTCTGAAACCAGGGAACTTGAATTTGGCATTATGCTTCCCATACCTGCACATCCACAATTCCTGTAAAATATGTGTATGCTGCCTCTGTACAGAGAGACACTGTGACCCAAGACTTGATTAAATCAAAAGGAGCATTTAAAAATTGCTGAACTTAAACCGTGTGTCACTTCCATCTAATTTGTGGGAAGCTGTTAAATAAGTCTTCCTGTCTCCCCCAAAAACACCCCAAGGATCTGTTCTCTAATGCACTGTTCTGTATAAACAAGTATAAATGTTTAAAAAGTAAAGAATACTAATCAAGAGATGGAAGACATGCGCTGCTTAATAAATCTTGCCTTCAATTTATTTGTCTAGTATTACAAAGGCAGAGGAGATATCAATTAATATAGGCAAAGAGGACCCATAATTTATAATTAACTGGCAAGTGGGTTGTAACAAACAGCAGCACTGAATCTAATAGCCAGTAGAAAAATAACTGGTGTTGATTTGTCCCTCGGCAAATTAATAGAGTGCTTATCAATGACAGGGTTACATAAAACTGCTAAATAAATAATCATCAGTGAGTTAGAGTGAAGCAGATCTTTAACAAGCTTAATCTGAACCTCTTGACATCTGCAGACTATGAAGAGATTAAATGCTAAGAAAGAGAAGATGCACTATGCACATCATAAGCATGCTCAGGAGCTGGGCGATGTCGTGTTCTTGGGTAATGGGAAACAAGGAAACATTTTTATTGCAAAATTACAGTGAAAAATGGTTTTCATTATAATTAGACTGAAAATTATAAAAGGAATATCAAAGAAAGGCTGAATTGGAATTAACCAGATGAGAATGGCAGTACATTGCTAAGCAATGAAAACACATCAGTGGAGCTGCCTTTTGATATATTTTTGGCTCAAGCTTTTTTCTTGGTTTTATTACTCACCTTTGTCCACTTTTGGTTTCTGTGTCACATTTGCTGATATTCCCTGGTAGCTCACTTAAATCATCACAACAGCTGAGCAGTTCACCCGATTTTCAGAATGGGTCTTATTTATGAGCCTGGAGATATATATGTATATTTGGTGTAATTTCCAGACATGTTTTACTTTTGCAAAGGCTTTTTGTGCAGTGAGTCCATGTATTAAGGTCTCTCCAGCCCTTGCTTAATGATTACAGGAGCTAGTTTTGTCCTGGAAAGCTCAGAAGACTCAGCTAGAGCCATGCTGGGAAGTCTTAAAAAGCTTCGTCTCCAGGTGGAGATGTCCAGGAATATTCTGCAGGAGCAAAAGAGAGCCAAGGCTGTTTCCCATTGTGCTGGATGCTCAGGGATTGGAGATGGAATGCAGATCCCAGAGGGTCACCAGTAGCTCCTTGCAAGGCTGCTGGTAATCAGTTCCTGGCTGTGTCCTTTGCAGATTTTTGGCATTAAGGAGAGGGAAGGGCTTTCCTCTGTAATCCACCTGTGGATTAGCCTATAGTGTGATTTCCCTGGGAATTAATTCCTTGTAATTTTCCCTTGAGGCCTCTCTCCTTTTTCTGGTCCTGAGAAGAAGGAAATTTCCTGCAAGTGAGACTGCTGTTTTTTGGGACAGAGAGGGAACAAAGCAAAGCTCAGTAACTTCATCACAAAGCCTTGTTGGCACTTGCAGGATGCACATCTGGAGCAGACTGTGACCTGTGGTGAAGACCTGGTTTTATTATGTAGGAAAGTGGAGCTGCCCTGATACGGGTGGGCAGTCTGTGGTGAGGAGCATCCTTCTGGGATCTCATACCTTCCCTTCCATCCCTTCCAGTCCTCTCATCCTCAGGGAACAGAAGCATTCCTGGTGCATTCCTCCACATTGGAGGAAGTGTTTCAAAAAAGCTGATGAGGCCATGCAGGTACTAGGGATGAGCCTGAATTACCTTGGGTGGTGTTATGAACAGGAGGCTAATTTCATGGTTTTCTATTTTCATGCTCAGATGGGGATTTTTTTGAGGAAATTGGTGGTGTTCACTGGAATTCAGTTCTAGATTTTCCCAGACCACTCTGTCCTATCATTGCTGGCAAATAATTTTATTAACAAAAGGAATACTGTCTATATATCCAGCTCCTCTTTTGCCCCTTTTCTAGACTCTTGTCCCTGTAGGGGCTGGGAAGGAGAATTTTTAGGAGCTGAATGGAACAAAGTGAAATTTTTCCTTGTGGGTGGCAGTGGGAGCTGCAATCATGAGAGAGAAGCCTCATACCAATAATGCTGGTTTATTTTTGTGTTGCTCTCCCAGTTTTTATTCAGAGACTGAGTCACCACTTGAAAAGAACAGAGTAGAACCTCAATTTTCTTTTTCCTTAAATTAAGCCTTTTTCTGGTGGACCAATGCCGTCTGGTACCATGCTGCAATAATTGATCAATATATTGATGTATCAATGGGGTTTTGGTGTGCTTTGGGTTTGGTTTTGGGGTTTTCTTTTTTTGTTTGGTTGTTTTGTTTTAATAAAGAGGACGTGGTAGCCTCACACACTGCTGTCAGTACATTGGCAGGATGGCCATGGCTGAGGTGCTATCAGGGAGGTTACAGGGCATTCATCAAAATCAAGCTGATGCAAGCATGAATACTCCCCAGAATGAGACCTTTATACTGAAAAAATGCTGAAGGCTGAAAAGGGGCTAATTTATTTAAATTATCTGTATACATGTCAAGCCCCACAGTTACCAGAAGAAACTGACAATCCTAAAAGAGAGCTTTTCTTAAATTTAACAACAAAAACCTAACAGGGGAAGTTAAATCAAGAAAGCCTGAGCAACTGAGCAGATAATCATCTGTAGTGATGCAGATATACAAAAATACAGTTTTCTGCTATTAAGCTCTTAAATGTCAGTAAATGGCAGTTTAGTAGATCATTTGCTAATAATGATTACATTTCTCATTAAAATGTTTCCTTCATTATTCTTCAGGTAGAAATGTGTAATTCAACGATTGTTACATCAATTATACTTAAAAAGCTCATTAAAATACTGAAATATTATCTCTCATAGCCAGAGTACTTTAAGAGTACTGTACTAATTACAAACGGAATAAACTCTTGTAATATCACCATTTGAATTGATGCCTTATAAATTCTTAATGCAAAGCTAACATATAAAGTGTAAATCAAATATATAGATCCAATAAAACAAAACCTTTTTAATCTTGTTTTACCTTCAAAAGGATTCTGATTATTGTAATTAAATAATGCATGATATAATAAAGATCTAGAATGTGTGATTATTTCATTGGCAATTGAATATTGGTGCTTTTTATTTATGCAAGCGATTTATCACAGACAATATGCATCAAGCACTAAAATATTGATACAATTATACCTATCCTGCTGCACCAATAAAAAACCCCTGTGACATGGCTCTCTGCTGATGCTACAAGGATGGTTTGAAATCCTTGTTAAATTTTAATATTCTGATGCGCTGGGTTATGCTAATTCCGCTATGGAATAATATCTCCTGTTTTGCTTTTCTTTCTGTGGGGTTACAAATGCAGCTTCTCTTGGTGTGCAGGCTCTGCTTGCAGCTCTGCTGGTCACTCCTGGGAAGGGACAGCAAAGGCAGCTTTCAATTTCACTTTTCAGAGCTCTTTTGCTGTGAATACAACTCTACAATATTAATTTTGCTCCTGCCATCATATCCTGTTGTTCTTTCTCAAGTTTTGCAAAGGCTTCAGGCCCATGTCAGGGGTTTCTTGCTGGAAGTGGTTGGGTTTAACAGGACTTGTTCCAAAGCAGATGCACGTGGAGTTTCATCCCAGTTTCTTAAGGCTGGCAGTGTGGTGTCAGGGTAAAATAGAAAATGAACAATCAGCTCCTTTTGGTCAGAGCAGCAACCCTACCAGGCCACATGTAAATCATGAAATTGGGCAAATTCTCCAGATCTTTAATCTTATAAACCTGGTTACTTTCTAAAGCTGCTAAAAAGCTGTCCTTAATAGGCTGGCCAGTCCTTAATAGGCTGGCAATTATTTTGCCACCTTTATGCAAGTAAGCTGAGGTACAGGGGACTAAAGGCTCTCTGGGCTTGTCCCTTGTCACTGAGTTGAAAGAAATGTGTGTGACAGCCCACAGACAGCCCTGGGTGCCACCTCCACCTGCTGCTTCAGCCAAGCCAATGGCCACAGCAGGATCTGTGTTTCCCTGCACAGAACAACTGCAGAAATTTGTACGTGATTACCTGTCCCACTACCTCTTGGACTCAAACTAATTTTTTGAGAGGCATCTTGAATACATGGCACATTTTACAGCACAAAGAAAATCAGGTGGCCTAAACCAAATACTTGTGTCTGTGCTGGCTTTCCAAAATGGCCTCGGAATATTACTGTGCTTCCAAGTGAGGAAAAGGAATTGGAAACCTCTGAATGAACAGTGGTAAAGGTCAAAACCCACCACCAAAACATAAGAATTGAATGACTCTGGGTGGAAGCCAGCCCTTTGCTGAGGGCCAGCTTTGGAAACGCTCAGGATTTTCAGACACCTAATAGTGACTCTCACGTGATAAAATTATAAAAATATAATTTAGGTGTCTGATTCACCAAACTGATGAGCACAACCTGCAAAGAGTTGAACTCCCAAGTCTCTTTGTGCTTGCTGAAGGAAGAGAACATTTAGTGACTTGCAGGTTGAGAAGTTTTCTTTTTCCATAATTCACCATGAATTTCAGTTAGGATTTTATACAATTGAATGAGAGAATTTTTCTTTTCTTTTTGTTAGATGTGCTTATTTTTCCTCAGTTAGACACTGCCTGATCATCACAAATGACCCTGCTCTGTCATATTTGTGAGCTCCTGTTTAGCTCAGATTAAAATCAAGCTCTCAGAACAAATAGTGACCAGTGACCAAAGGCTGGTATTTCAAGGCATCTATTGAGTTTAGACAAAAAAAACCAAAAATGGGTTAAGGGGAAAGTTTTAGCACTGTTTAAGATCTAAAACTGAAAGCTTTCATTGAATAAATAATGGAGGGGAAGCAAAGAGCTAGTTAATTAAGTAGTTGGCTTGCTAATTGATTTTTTAAAAATGCAGTAATTTGCAGGCGTATGCTGGTGTTGGCTATGCATTCCTCTCTGCCTCACCCCCAGCCCACAGGCAGGAACAGGGCAGGGATCACATAATCACAGGGCTGTCACTGGTCTGACAGAGCCTCAGCACCCACTGCTTCAGCCACTTGCAATTTGCCAGCACTTTAAAGCCATTACCACATGTGCATATTTGCCTTGTGTATGGACAATCCTAGGAGTAAAAAAGTCCCCAGGAAAAAAGCCTCCTAATTTTTCTGAGAGTATTTTCATCTCTAGGTTCATAAACATGCCTTGTTTGAAATTCTTTGGCTTGGTGGGTCTGAGTTGTCTCTGCATTGGTGTTAATTGAGAGAAAGGACTTGATAAGATGCAGCTTGGAATCATTTGTTTTAAAGAAATAAAAATTCTTGGGGCTTATTAGCCCTGAAAAATATATTAATGGTTTACCTGTTCCAGTAGCAGCCGGCACTGCAAATGTGCCCCTTAGAATATAGATACTTTTTCTCTATAAAAGTAGCTGATTTAGTCAGAAAGGTGACAGTTAAGGCTCGTTGCAGGGGAAATTTTTGCATCTTTGCAGAGTGACTTTTTTTTGCTGTACTTTACCACAGTGGCTGTCCATCACAGTTGTTATGTATGCAGGCTGAGTGAGCCCGCGGGGGATCCTAGTTATTTACACTCTTTTTCAAGCTTCGAAGCTGTTATAATCATTCGCTGTCAACTTTGTGCTGACACTGAATTTTACTTTGTGTTTTTTATGCTCGGTTTGGGTCTAAAATACTGGCATCCATACCCTCCACTGTAATTCTATGGGTGACTGAGCTGACCAGCAATATACAGTATTACTAACAGAGCTTTAGAAACCTGCTGCATATGGAGATTTCAGGATTTGTTGATTGTGGACAGTAAACAAAGTCCCCAGGCTTTATGCTTTTATCCTAGTGGTGGCCCTCAGGAATAAACTGTGTACGGCGTTTCATCTCATTGCATTTTCATCTTTGCAAAAATGTAAATATTATTTTCCTTTCCTCCAAAGCTGCAAAGTTAGAGCAGGAAAACTTTTTCATTGCATTTTTTATTTTTGTGCTGGCTTGTTTTCTCCGGGCCTGTGTTGTAAGAAATGCATATTTCCCTGTGATCACCATATGTTTAGCATGAGGCTGCAGAGAGGAGTGAAGCTGGTAATGGGCTAATGCCTCAGCTCCAAATTGAAATAATGCCTTGTGTGAAACGCTGGGAATGAATTATCAGCCAAGAGCATGCATTGACAAATATATATATAGGGGTTTTTACACCCTTTTAGGTTTAGAAAGGCAAATGCGCATGGCTGTGCTGAAGTGTCTGTGATCTGCAGTGCAGTGAGTGAACAAACTCCTTTGGCACGTGCTCCAAACCTTTCCTTGGTGAGCAGGCCCCTGAGCTTTGGTGGCACCACAGACTGATTCCTGCATGTGGGAAGGGTGGGATTTCCACGTCCAAGTTCCCAGCTCCAGTGTGAAATCCCAGGTGCTCGGGGGCCCAAAGGGAGCGATCACACAAAACAATCTGACCCTGTTCTTAACTGGACTTGAAATAAAACTGGTCAAGGAGCTTGTGTGCTTGGTCAATGTAATAAAGTAGACAAATAATTACCGAGCAAATCAAACACACCTACACTTCAGATGATTTGAAATATTATCTATAATCGGGCACTTCTGTGCTAGGAGGAAAGGTTAATAAAGTAATTTAAAAAAGATTGTGTAGAGTATTACAGAAACAGAAGAGGACTGGTGATCATAATTGTTAATCTCCTGAAACACCAGTCCTCTACTGCACAAGGCATATATTTTAGTACAACTCCTTATTGTTCATTCCACTTGCTATGATATTATACTGCTTAATTACCTTTTGTAAGAAATCTTATTTTACCCTTCTATTTTTTTTCCTTTAATAACAGATAATGCTGATAGAAATATTTTAGAAGAAAATCTTATTTAAAGTCCTACCTGCTAGGGATTAAGATTAAAACAGTTGCAGTAGGTGGGTAGGTAGATATTTGGAGACTGAATCACTGCAGAAGCTGCGCTGTGAAATAGCACAGTGAAGTTGGTAAATGCATCCTCCACCACCCTGTTTTATCCATGTTGTGTGTGGATGCTTCCTGGCATGGAATACAAGGAAATCTGAGGTTTTGGCTTCTGATAGTTGTGATTATTTCCTCTGAACCACATTTTTAGTTCATGGTATTCAGATAAAACAGAACAGCATTCCTGAGTTAGGGTAGCCTGGCTCCTGGTCAGGGTAGCTGCATAAGTAAGAAAAAGTAATATCCATAATAATGGATGTGATGGGAAATACTTATAACAGTGAATTTATTGTGGTTTGGATTGAAGAAAGTCTCCTTCAGGCACACAGGACTTTGGGAAAGAGCACACACCTGTGTTCCATCTCCAGGGGGTATATTCCTGAGGATGTCTCAACAAATAATTTCCTCCAATGTATAATTCTTGGTAGTAACTAATGGTGAATAAGAATTTGGTTGTTCCTTGCATTCTTTTAAAAGTCACCTGAATGGTTTAGCTCTGATTGAGGCAGATTCTTTTTTGTCACTTGTAACACAGACATTTGGGTTTGTTGTTAGATTTTTTTCACCTGCACAATTCTGTGTTATGATTGGAATTTTCTTGTAGCCATCTGTAGATGTGACATAGGCAGGGAAGAAAACTGGATAACATCTATAGGGGCTTTATGTAATTAGGCCAGAGTGCACAACAGTGTGCCTTTCGTTTTTGCAAATGAGGATCCAGAATCTCACACTGTGAATATCTGAGGTACAATAGACCAAACAGGTTAGGAAAGTAATACAGTCACAGGCATTACCTTCATCTAGCAAAAATATTTCAGTCAGCAGTGACAAGCAATAAGGTAAGATGATCACCCACCTTTAGAATATCTATTACAAAAACAGATTTCTAAAGTAAGAACAGCTTAAAATATCCACTCAAACATAAAGCATCAGTTCTGGAGTCATACATGACTTTCCTATTTCCATGGGCTGTAGGGCTTTCAAAACAACTGACTTGCAATGCAAGGCCTGGTTCCAGAACAGGGGGAAAAATTACTACAATTAAGGATGTACAAATGAAGAGAATACTATCCATCATGCTGCTATAAAAATAATTTTTTTTTTTTTGCTTTTGGGTTTTATACAAATCACTTATATCCTCCTTAAAAGAGATTTTTTTTAATATAAATATAGTGAATGCGAAACACCATTAATCCTGTAGTAATATCATCTGATAGTAGTTAATCCCTTCTTAGGGATGGCTTTGCCCGGTCCTTTGGAATATAGAAATGTGCTTTCACTGTTAGGCATTTTGTTTAAGCATCAATCAGTCCTTAATGCTTAATTGTCTTTTTTTTCCCCCCTTTCCCTGTCTATAAAAGACCACCAAGTAAAATGAATCCTGTCTTCAAAAGTATTTCCTTGGGATTCTCATTACTTTGTTTAGCCGGTGATTTTGTATTCCGAGGTTATGGATCAAGGGCAGTGCCATGCCTGTGGTTTGGACTTGGCTCTGTGCTGTGACAGGATGATGCAGATGTACCAGAAGATCCTAATCTGTCAGAGGAAGTCTATTAAGTTCAAGCCCCTAAGCTGTCTCAGCCAAATCAGTGATACCAAACTTACATTTGTTTTTGTGGTGACCATTCATTTTGGTCAAATGAAGAAATTGCTAGTGTGGGTTTTGTGGCTTCAGGGGTGAAATCTATGAATGTCACAGATCTTTTAGCCTCTCTGCTCTCTCTGAAACATTATTGAGGATGCTCTTCTATGGAAGGGGAAAAAAACACCAAGCATTTTTATTGCAGCTGTTTATAAGTCACCTTGATCAGAAAAAGTTCGGGAAAAGAAGCATTAGCTTCTATAGAAATCATTCTTTTTGTGAATAATAGATAAGGGTGAGAAAAAAGAGAGGCTGTCTGCAGGAAGAAAAAGCAGTTTTGCGATGGGAGTGAGTTTAAGCCCTGCTGCAGGCTGTGGACCTTGGCCTTGGTCTGGAATCTGAGGACCTGACGGTTTTGAGGTCCCCTCAGCAGAGATCAAAAAGGAAAAGTATTTTGTGTGTTTTGTTGGTCTGACAGATTTAACTACAGATCTTCAGATTCTGTGTAAATATCCACCATTATACATCAAGACAATGAACTTACAACTTCTTTTTTAGTTATAGAGGAAAAATATAGGACAGATTTGGGCTATTTTTGGTGAGATAAGAACCAATTGCTTATTTTGCAGTCTTTCTCAGCTCTGCAAAAAAGGCATTTTCTGTCTCGATGATATTTGATATTATATTTTCCTCATATCTCTTTTGTCAAGTTGTAAGGTAAAAAATTCTGTCCCTGTTGAAGTCAGTTTTTGGCCACGCTCTTCAGTGGGATCAAGTTTCCATCCTGTGTGTGATGCTTGGCTCATTTTTAAATTTGTGCTGGTTTCCTTCTGGATGGGGCTGTTGAGCAAACCTCAATCAAGATCATTGTGAAGGGTATGGAAGAGGGAATGGGAATGTGGTGTTTATAAAATCTGAGTTTGATTAGGCACTGCTGCACCCCAGCTTCATTAGCTCTGCTCTCCTCCTGTTTGTTCAAATTCTCCCCATGTGGGGCTCCTATTTAGAAGTTTATGTGACTTTCCACTCCTCATTCCCTCTGCCCCTGCTCCTGTTTTCTCCCCCTCCCTGTTTGCCAGCTCCTCTGCTTAGGACAGCTAATTCTTCAGGAGGGCCTGTTTCCTCAGGAATGTGGAACAGCATTCAGAGTCCTGGGCTAATTCACCAGTGCCACCAGCAGCAGTAACATCTGGATGCAAAATGTGTGAATGGAAAGCTCCTGCAAGAGGGATTAGAGAACAGATAGAGGGTGGGAAAACCCCAAACAACTCAGTTATTTCTAAAATGTAGTCTGTGTTTAGAATAACAGGTTTTGTGCTTAAGAAGATACAGTAGCATATTAATCTAATTAATGTATTTGTTTTATTATGGTAAGATAGTTAATATATTTCCTATACTAAATTATTTCAGATTGTGACACAGATGTTAAAAACAATCACTTCTTTTTTATTTGCCTATAGGTAAAAATGGCAGAAGGAGTCACTTCTAGGTCTCCCAAAATGAATCACTGGCTGTGACAAATAGTAATTACAGTATGTTTTCCATGGAGGATATAGTTAGGTCAATTTCCTTTCAAAAATGTAGCATTGTAAGGAGAAAAAAATGGTTAATTTTTAGAAAGTTCAGATTTATTTTAAAAGCATTTATTTAAAAGGTAACCTTATAAAACTTTATTTATGTGACTCTTCCTTTGTTGAAAACACTGTTTTAAAGACTGATGATGGACAGTTCCAGACCCAGTTGGGTAAAGTTCCCAAAAATTCTGGTCCATCAGTGTTTGTCCTGCTCTGGGTAGTGCTTCTGGAACCAGCTCAGGAGTAGTTTAAAGCTATTTAATGGGAAGCCACCTGCTGCAGTGTAACCCTGTAAATACCCTTTGGAGATGGCTGGGATGGCTGTGGAGCTGCAGAAAGGAAAAGGAGTTGGTTTCTTGCTCCATGGGCTGATCTGGATTAAGTGGAGTTGATGTCCCATCCCTCAGCCCATGGTATTTACAGAGAGGAAACATCAGGTGTCAGGAGGATTCTGCTGTCACAGGGGGTGTTCTGGTGTGTGGCAGGAGGAATTAGGAAACACAGAATTCAGCTAAGTGAAAAAATAGGAAATCAAACCTGCAGTATGTCCACGTTGCTGTATTTTGCTTTGGAAAAATTAAACTGTGCCCAACACATGTTAAAACCTAAAGCTGGTGAAAAGCCTCTAATATTACACATAAAGGTGTTCTAACTTGGAACAAACGAATTTTGAAAGAAAACCAGAAACTGGCAAAAAAATGTTACCATTTCATATTCCAGCAGATAGGACTGATCCCTCATCTTTTAGTCTTTCCGGTCATTTGAAGTGGAGGTCAATCATTCATGCATGTTCTGAAACCAAAGGTGCTGATGTCGTGCTTTGGGCTCCACGTGGAGGAATCTGAGGGATGCTGTGGCTCTGGTCAGGCTGTTACATGTTTACCCTGGAGGAAAGAAGGCTCTTGTTACCTCAGAGATGCTGTGGGTGCTTTGTGCACCCCTTAAACCCCCTCAGGAATGAGCACACAAAGCAAGGCCCCCGAGCTGTCTGCTGCCAGCCAGAACCCCCTCTAGCATCACTCCTTCCAGATTGCTCCTGCACTCTGAAGGAAATCTGTTTGCTTTAGAAGGCTCTGTGTACGTGTACAGAACTGATCTGAGTAATTTTAAACGTGCAGCAGTATTGGGTATTGTGGCTGGTGGCACTGGAACAACAAAACCTGCCCAATGCAGTGATGCCAACTGTGCTTCAGAGGAGCAGTGTCAGTCACACGGGTGTGGTGGGGCTCTTCAATCAGCTGTGACTTATTTCAAGGCAGGATTTCCTGTCAGACACCCCCAGCTAAAAAAATAAAATGAAAAGCCAAGCATCGACCTCGCATTTCAAATATGAACTGGAAACAAACCCAATTTACAATTCAGGAGATGAAAATTGTTCTCTTCTGCCATAATTCAATTCACGTTTGGTTTATTTGAGAATTCATGTGTTATAACCCTTCTAGCTCACACTTCTGAGCATCTTGGTTTGTTGCAGCTACTAAGGCTGAGTTTTTTCTTTTTTATGATTATTATTTTTATTTCTTCTGGGTTTACATTGCAAGAGGAGGCCTCCCCTCCCGACAGGACCTTCCACCTGAGGGCAGCACAGTCATCAGCTCTGACTAACTTGGAGTCAATCTTTGTGTCCAAATCCAGCCTCCTCGCAGCTCCAGCTCAGGTTTTGGTTTAATCCCCCCCTTATATTGTTTGCAATAATGAGAGATATGATCACTCTAACTTTTCAAACCTTTCAACTTCCCTTTACTGGGAACTGCATCCTTTGCTTGGCGTCACAACACAGAGAAATTGCCTCTGTTATTCCCTTTGCCGTTAAAGCCTGCGACATCTTTCTTTGTCTTACCTTGATGTGTTAATGTAGGAGTAGCAAGAGCAGGATGAAGTGCCAGGAGGGTCTGGATATCGCTATGAAAACACATCCTTTTAGTTCCATGCCATGCACAATGACGCCGAAGCTTTCCTCCTCCCGTTGTGAGATTTGTTCTCTCAAACGGGATGCTGGCAGTGCAAGAGGTAACACCTTTCAGCAGGTAAAATGTGTTGTTAGGGAAGGGATGGATGGCAGGGATGCTGACAACAATTAGCACATGCTCCTCATTAACAAGCGGAGTTTACAGCGGAGTGGGAATGGCAGGCTGCCATCAGCCTGGTAGTTACGGGGCAGTTTAATTTCTAACGAATGTGAGCACTGGATTAGGAACAATATTCAACAAAATGCTGCCTGCATTCTCTTATGGCTTTCATTACCAAATTGAAAATCTGTGTAGATTTCTGAAAATTACTTTTAAATGTAGCCAATCTCCTCGACTGCAAGGCTTGATTTGCTGGTGAGGGAGTCCTGCTGTGAGATTTTAATGAAAGATCATAGTGCCCCTCCAAGACCGTCAAAGAGCTATGGGCCCTAAAAGACCTGAAATAATCTGTTTTACTTTTAATGGCAGCCATTTTATATTCATTAAGATCAAAATGCAGTTTTGCAGGCAAATTGCAAAGCTGTTCCACTCACAGCTTGAGAACCTGGAGGCCCTACAGCTTTTTATCTTGTTCATAAGCAAATATGCAGTTAATATCTTTTAATATGCTTTGATGCTTGGTACCTTATGGGTACATTGTACTGGAGGTTAGAGAACTGCATGTTTCTTTGGCAGTGCTAGCAACGAACTAAAGCACCAGTCCTTTTATTTCCATAATGGCAGAAGAAATGAGTCTTTTTTTTTCCTTTTTTTTTCTTTCTTTCTTTTTTTTTTTTTTTAAATATGAGCTCCGCTCAAACAAATTGTATAGCACCGTGTAGTATATGTTCAGGGTCTCATGGAAGGCACATTTTTTTCCCCTGCATTCCATCTGTTGGTGGTTCTTATTATTTAAATTTATACGGCCACATTATTTAAATGTAAACAGCCAAATAAGATAGGATCAAATCATTGGCATCTGGGAACTGTGCTCTTATCCTCTTTGATTGTGAGGTTGTGTGCATTAATAATGGAGTTCTAAAGACTGTGATTCCACCTGATATACTGTATGACCTTAACAGTTGTGATTTTATCAGGGTTTCACTGTATGAGAAAATGAAGGTATTTTGCAGCTCATTTCTGGCAAGGTTAGTTTGCATTATCTCGTAGTTCTGATTTGTGTGTTGTGTGTATTTTAAACCTAATTTTTGTTCTTGATTGCCATGCTCGTGGTGGTGTTGCAATCCCTATTCCCTCAGATTAGTTTTCAGTGAATGAACTTCGCTTGGACACTTTTTCTGGTTTTATGGTGTGCCTGGAGTGACACGGTGCCACTGCCAGTCCCATACAACTTGTCACTGGTGAGCCCAGTTCTGCTGCTGCCACTTTCCAGCGTTGCCAAGAGCGAGGCAGTGGGGAAGGTGCTTAGGTAAACATCCTTTCTTTCATGCAGAAGTTTGCAATAAGCATTTTCTAAATGTTCCAGCTGTGGTCCAACTGAAGTACTCCTCTCTCTTTTCTGTTGTTATCCAGCAGAAGGTGCAAGAGTATCAGGCCCCGTTTCCCTCTCCCAGCCAAGAAGATCCACCAAAGGTCACAGAACATTGTCAAGGCTGGTTCATTTAAGAAAATGGCCTCAGCCTCTTTATGGAGCTAATTCCAGTTGTGCTGTTTAAACAAAAACCCAGAAGGTGCATTAAGGCAGCTCCACAGAGGGCCGGATCTCCATTCCCTGTGTGCCTGTGTGTGCCCCACGGGCCTGTTCCAATATTGGATGACATGTTTACAAGTTCTAACATCTCACTCTGTGCAACTGCAGGGCTTCCTGGCCGGGCCGAGAGCTTGCAGCGCTGTGTGTCTGGCAGAGATGGGGGAATTCGATAACCTTCCCTCTCTGGGTCTTAGGGCGAGCCGAATGCGTCTGGCCTGCCAAGGCACAATTTAATGGGCTTCTGAAAACACTCAAAAGGCAGACAGAAATGTGTGGATGGGCAGGCAGCCAGGCTGACCTGGGGGATGGGGCCGGCTGATTTTAAGCAGGGTAAGGTCGTGAAGGAATGTTTGAGGACAAAGCAGGCTGGGGGAGTGCACTGAAAGCCTAATGTTTGACTGGAATGGATTTACGGAGCTTGAACCTGACTCTGTAACTTAAGAGCAAAAGCATTCCCACCTGTCCGGCTTTAAAGGGGAAATGGAAAATGTAAAGAATATATAATTAATTTCAATTACAAGCTTCACATATCTTTTGCTT